>NW_028227256.1:50810645-50951328 GCF_978045245.1 Mus caroli
TTTTGATGGGGATTGCATTGAATCTGTAGATTGCTTTTGGCAAGATAGCCATTTTTACAATGTTGATCCTGCCAATCCATGAGCATGGGAGATCTTTCCATCTTCTGAGATCTTCTATAATTTCTTTCTTCAGAGACTTGAAGTTTTTATTATACAGATCTTTCACTTCCTTAGTTAGAGTCACGCCAAGATATTTTATATTATTTGTGACTATTGAGAAGGGTGTTGTTTCCCTAATTTCTTTCTCAGCCTGTTTATTCTTTGTGTAGAGAAAGGCCATTGATTTGTTTGAGTTAATTTTATATCCACCTACTTCACTGAAGCTGTTTATCAGGTTTAGGAGTTCTCTGGTGGAATTTTTAGGGTCACTTATATATACTATCATATCATCTGCAAAAAGTGATATTTTGACTTCATCTTTTCCAATTTGTATCCCTTTGATCTCCTTTTGTTGTCGAATTGCTCTGGCTAGGACTTCAAGTACTATGTTGAATAGGTATGGAGAAAGTGGACAGCCTTGTCTAGTCCCTGATTTTAGAGGGATTGCTTCAAGCTTCTCACCATATACTTTGATGTTGGCTACTGGTTTGCTGTAGATTGCTTTTATCATGTTTAGGTATGGGCCTTGAATTCCTGATCTTTCCAAGACTTTTATCATGAATGGGTGTTGGATCTTGTCAAATGCTTTTTCCACATCTAACGAGATGACCATGTGGTTTTTGTCTTTGAGTTTGTTTATATACTGGATTACGTTGATGGATTTCCGTATATTGAACCATCCCTGCATCCCTGGGATGAAACCTACTTGGTCAGGATGGATGATTGTTTTGATGTGTTCTTGGATTCGGTTAGCAAGAACTTTATTGAGGATTTTTGCATCAATATTCATAAGGGATATTGGTCTGAAGTTTTCTATCTTTGTTGGGTCTTTTTGTGGTTTAGGTATCAGAGTAATTGTGGCTTCATAGAATGAGTTGGGTAGAGTACCTTCTGTTTCTATTTTGTGGAATAGTTTGTGAAGAACTGGGATTAGATCTTCTTTGAAGGTCTGATAGAACTCTGCACTAAACCCATCTGGTCCTGGGCTTTTTTTAGTTGGGAGACTATTAATGACTGCTTCTATTTCTTTGGGGGATATAGGGCTGTTTAGATCATTAACCTGATCTTGATTCAACTTTGGTACCTGGTATCTGTCTAGGAACTTCTCCATTTCATCCAGGTTCTCCAGTTTTGTTGAGTATAGCCTTTGGTAGAAGGATCTGATGGTGTTTTGGATGTCTTCAGGATCTGTTGTTATGTCTCCTTTTTCATTTCTGATTTTGTTAATTAGGATGCTTTCCCTGTGCCCTCTAGTGAGTCTGGCTAAGGGTTTATCTATCTTGTTGATTTTCTCAAAGAACCAGCTCCTTGATTGGTTGATTCTTTGAATAGTTCTTCTTGTTTCCACTTGGTTGATTTCACCCCTGAGTTTGATTATTTCCTGCCGTCTACTCCTCTTGGGTGAATTTGCTTCCTTTTGTTCTAGTGCTTTTAGGTGTGTTGTCAAGCTGCTAATGTGTGCTCTCTCTAGTTTCTTTTTGGAGGCACCCAGAGCCAGGAGTTTTCCTCTTAGAAATGCTTTCATTGTGTCCCATAAGTTTGGGTATGTTGTGGCTTCATTTTCATTGAACTCTAAAAAGTCCTTAATTTCTTTCTTTATTCCTTCCTTGACCAAGGTATCATTGAGAAGAGTGTTGTTCAGTTTCCACGTGAATGTTGGCTTTCTATTATTTATTTTGTTATTGAAGATCAGCCTTAGTCCATGGTGATCTGATAGGATGCATGGGACAATTTTAATATTTTTGTATCTGTTGAAGCCTGTTTTGTGACCAATTATGTGGTCAGTTTTGGAGAAGGTACCATGAGGTGCTGAGAAGAAGGTATATCCTTTTGTTTTAGGATAAAATGTTCTGTAGATATCTGCCAGATCCATTTGATTCATAACTTCTGTTAGTTTCACTGTGTCCCTGTTTAGTTTCTGTTTCCATGATCTGTCCATTGGTGAAAGTGGTGTGTTGAAGTCTCCCACTATTATTGTATGAGGTGCAATGTGTGCTTTGAGATTTACTAAAGTTTCTTTAATGAATGTGGCTGCCTTTGTATTTGGAGCATAGATATTCAGGATTGATAGTTCATCTTGGAGGATTTTACCTTTGATGAGTATGAAGTGCCCCTCCCTGTCTTTTTTGATGACTTTGGGTTGGAAGTCAATCTTATCAGATATTAGAATGGCTACTCCAGCTTGTTTTTTCATACAATTTGCTTGGAAAATTGTTTTCCAGCCTTTCATTCTGAGGTAGTGTCTATCTTTTTCTCTGAGATGAGTTTCCTTTATGCAGCAAAATGTTGGGTCTTGTTTGTGTAGCCAGTTTGTTATTCTATGTCTTTTTATCGGGGAGTTGAGTCCATTGATATTAAGAGATATTAAGGAAAAGTAATTGTTGTTTCCTGTTATTTTTGTTGTTAAAGTTGGCATTCTGTTCTTGTGGCTGTCTTCTTTTAGGTTTGTTGAGGGATTACCTTCTTGTTGTTTCTAGGGCGTGGTTCCTGTCCTTGTATTGGTTTTTTCCTGTTATTACCCTTTGAAGGGCTGGATTCATGGAGAGATAATGTGTGAATTTGGTTTTGTCGTGGAATACTTTGGTTTCTCCATCTATGTTAATTGAGAGTTTGGCTGGGTATAGTAGCCTGGGCTGGAATTTGTGTTCTTTTAGTGTCTGTATAACATCCGTCCAGGATCTTCTGGCCTTCATAGTCTCTAGTGAAAAATCTGGTGTAATTCTGATAGGCTTGCCTTTATATGTTACTTGGCCTGTTTCTCTTACTGCTTTTAGTAATCTATCTTTATTTAGAGCATTTGTTGTTCTGATTATTATGTGTCGGGAGGTGTTTCTTTTCTGGTCCAGTCTATTTGGAGTTCTGTAGGCTTCTTGTATGTTCATGGGCATCTCTTTCTTTAGATTTGGGAAGTTTTCTTCCATAATTTTGTTGAAGATGTTTGCTGGTCCTTTGAGTTGAAAATCTTCATTCTCATCCACTCCTATTATCCGTAGGTTTGGTCTTCTCATTGTGTCCTGTATTTCTTGGATGTTTTGAGTTAGGATCTTTTTGCGTTTTACATTTTCCTTGATTGTTGTGCCGATGTTCTCTATGGAATCTTCTGCACCTGAGATTCTCTCTTCCATCTCTTGTATTCTGTTGCTGATGCTCGTATCTATGGTTCCAGATTTCTTTCCTAGGGTTTCTATCTCCAGTGTTGCCTCATTTTGGGTTTTCTTTATTGTGTCTACTTCCCTTTTTAGGTCGAGTATGGTTTTGTTCATTTCCATCATCTGTTTGGATGTGTTTTCCTGTTTTTCTTTAAGGACTTCTACCTGTTTGATTGTGTTATCCTGTTTTTCTTTAAGGACTTCTACCTGTTTGATTGTGTTATCCTGTTTTTCTTTAAGGACTTGTAACTCTTTAGCCATGTTCTCCTGTAATTCTTTATGTGAGTTATTAAAGTCCTTCTTGATGTCCTCTACCATCATCATGAGATATGCTTTTAGATCCGTGTCTAGCTTTTCCGGTGTGTTGGGGTGCCCTGGACTGGGCAAAGTGGGAGTGCTGGGTTCTGATGATGGTGAGTGGTCTTGGTTTCTGTTAGTAAGATTATTATGTTTACCTTTCGCCATCTGGTAATCTCTGGGGTTAGTTGTTATCGTTGTCACTGTTTAAAGATTGGAGCAGACTCTGTGTTCCACTCACCAGAAGTCTCAAAATCCTGTGGCGGGTGTCGTGGGTAGCTGGCGGGTGTCAGCTGACCCTGCGCTCTAGCTACCCAGGTGCTGGTCAGGACGGAAGAGGCCTGTGGCCCTACTCACCCCGGTTTTCTGCTTCCCTAACTAATGCAGTCTCAGGTCCCGCGCACAATTGGATTGGAGCAGAAGCTGTGTTCCACTCACCAGAAGTCTTAAGATCCTGTGGCGGGTGTCGTGGGTAGCTGGCGGGTGTCAGCCGACCCTGCGCCCTAGCTACCCTGGTGCTGTTCTGACCGGAAGAGGCTTGTGGCCCTACTCAGGCCAGATTTCTGCCTCCCAGACCAAAGCAGTCTCAGGTCCCGCGTGACTGGACTGGAGCAGAAGCTGTGTTCCACTCACCAGAAGTCTCAAAATCCTGTGGCGGGTGTCATGGGTAGCTGGCGGGTGTCAGCCGACCCTGCGCTCTAGCTACCCAGGTGCTGGTCAGACCCGAAGAGCTCTTACTAGTTGGAACATCTTCTAGATATATGCCCAGGAGAGGTATTGCGGGATCTTCCTTTAGTACTATGTCCAATTTTCTAAGGAACCACCAGACTGATTTCCAGAATGGTTGTACAAGCTTGCAATCCTACCAACAGTGGAGGAGTGTTCCTCTTTCTCCACATCCTCACCAGCATCTGCTGTCACCTGAATTTTTGATGTTAGCCATTCTGACTGGTGTGAGGTGGAATCTCAGGGTTGTTTGGATTTGCATTTCCCCGATGATTAAGGATGTTGAACAGTTTTTCAGGTGTTTCTCTGACATTCGGTATTCCTCAGGTGAGAATTCTTTGTTTAGTTTGAGCCCCATTTTTAATGGGGTTATTTGATTTTCTGGAGTCCACCTTCTTGAGTTCTTTATATATATTGGATATTAGTCCCCTATCTGATTTAGGATAGGTAAAGATCCTTTCCCAATCTGTTGGTGGCTTTTTTGTCTTATTGAAGGTGTCTTTTGCCTTGCAGAAGCTTTGCAGTTTCATGAGGTCCCGTTTGTCAATTCTCGATCTTACAGCACAAGCCATTGCTGTTCTATTCAGGAATTTTTCCCTGTGCCAATATTTTCGAGGCCTTTCCCCACTTTCTCCTCTATAACTTTCAGTGTCTCTGGTTTTATGTGGAGCTCCTTGATCCACTTAGATTTGACCTTAGTACAAGGAGATAGAAATGGATCAATTCGCATTCTTCTACATGATAACTGCCAGTTGTGCCAGCACCATTTGTTGAAAATGCTGTCTTTTTTCCACTGGATGGTTTTAGCTCCCTTGTCAAAGATCAAGTAACCATAGGTGTGTGAGTTCATCTCTAGGTTTTCAATTCTGTTCCATTGGTCTACTTGTCTGTTGCTATACCAGTACCATGCAGTTTTTATCACAATTGCTCTGTTGTAAAGCTTTAGGTCAGGCATGGTGATTCCACCAGAGGTTCTTTTATCCTTGAGAAGAGTTTTTGCTATCCTAGGGTTTTGTTATTCTAGATGAATTTGCAGATTGCCCTTTCTAATTCATTGAAGAATTGAGTTGGAATTTTGGTGGGGATTGCATTGAATCTGTAGATTGCTTTTGGCAAGATAGCCATTTTTACAATGTTGATCCTGCCAATCCATGAGCATGGGTGATCTTTCCATCTTCTGAGATCTTCTATAATTTCTTTCTTCAGAGACTTGAAGTTCTTATCATACAGATCATTCACTACTTCCTTAGGAGACAAGGCCTCTTATTAGCCCCAAATTCACCAAGTAGGTCAGATTGGCTAACCAGTTGGTTCAGGGATCTGTCTGTCTGTCTCCACTTCCCCAACGATGGAATTTTGAGTGTCCAGTCACACCCCACGTTTTTTATGTGTTTTCTAGGAATCACTCTTAGGTCCCCACACTTGCAAGGCAAGGGCATTATTGACTGAGTATATAACTCCCCAGGCCCCTTAATCCTAGTCTCTTGATGACCTTGGGCTGTTCATTCAACAAAAATGTGAGTTATTACACGGATTTTATCCCTCTGACTCGCAATTCCCAGATTAACAGGGTGGTGGCAGCTGCAGAGTGTCTAGAGAGCAGATTCTACAACTTCATCCTGCATGTTCTCAGCATACAGGGCCTGGCGCAGGGGATCCAGATGTTCCCTGTGACAGACGATTACAACCTACACTCCCTGCTGTACCAGGACAGCATGTATACAAAACAGGGCCTTGCCTTGAGCAGAACACACTGCCCAGTAAGTAAGACAAGTCTCTCTGGGATTATAACATGTATGTCTGACAGGAACTTGTTTGTGATTGAAATACATAGACTACCTTCGTTTAAAACTAGCTCCTCTCCTCTCCTCTCCCTCTCTTTATTGACACATGATCTTTTTATGTAGCTCAGATTGACAATCTTCCAGTCCCAGCCTCCTCAAGTGCCAGGATAACAGGCACATACCACTAAACCAGACTTATAAACTAATTAAAATATTTTAAACACTTACAAGGAATACAGGAAGACACCTATAAGTTTCATCTTAAAAATGTAATTTATTCTGCGGCAAGACTTACCTAAAGTAATTATCCAAGAATTCATAGAAAAATAGTGTCAGCTCTCTGGCAAAATGCTCATCTGAAATAATGTTCAAAGAGTACAGCTTTATCTCACACTATAATAGGCCAGGGAAGACCAACCATTATCACTAAATCCAGGATCATTCTTGTAATACACAGATCAGCATCTGTGTTTGAAAAAGGTTTTTAAATAGACTCACTCCATAGATCCATTCCAGGAAATCCAGAAGCAACAGTGCCAACCAAGTGCTGAAATAAGACAGTGCCCGAGCCTGCCCCTGCAGCTGACGGGTTTCCTGTTGCAAGGCTCAAAGACATCGGCTGCTTACTCAGATGAATGATAGTGATATCAACATCAACATACAAATGACAGAGGAGGCAGAGGGTCACACTCTTGATTCATCGAAAAGGGATTTGTGAGAAAGGGGATCACAGGCTTAGTGCAATGACTCATTTCCCGACCTGGAGAAATTCTCAGCTGCCTCTCTCAGGTCTATTCTTTGTATCTGTCATGGGCTAATCATACTAAGCAAGCTTCGTGAATATCAGTGCTGTTACTTACAATAATTAAAGACATGCTGTATACCTTAGGAACTACCAATCTGCAACATTGGCATAGCACTGACCTCCCCAAAGGAGGTCAGACCCAAGTGTTTTGAGTCTGCTCAGAAATCTACTGACCACCACTTTCATTAATGAGTTCTTTTAATCAAAATGTTCTATCCTGATTGAAGTGCTGTTGTCTACAAAAAGCTCTGAAGTCACACTGAAAGCACATTAATTATCCCCAAACTGCAGGCTTTGACAGGGCAGCCTCACCGGAAAATCATTGCAATGCATTTAATTGGCAGTGGGTTATACATCCCCCTCAATCCCCCTCCCCCCTTCAGTGACAGCTAGATCTTGGAACTGCTCAAGTCTAAAAGATTCTAAATTCAGGAAGTGCTGGCTTTCTTTTTATTGTTTAATTTCATTCAAAATGAGTTTTTCAGAGGTCTCTCTACTCTTTTAGGTATGTAACATTAACAATATTAATTTTTCATTTTACTATCTTAATGACAAGAAAGTCTAATCCAGTGTTACATGATCATGGCAGATTCTATAGTCAACGATTGTTAACACAGAGTATTATGTAGTAATGTGGGCTATTATTTCTATATTCTGTACTAGGTTTATTATACTAAAGAAAACTCTAATATAATTTTGTTGTTGTTGTTTTTTGAGACAGGGTTTCTCTGTATAGCTCTGACTGTCCTGGAACTCACTCTGTAGACCAGGATGGCCTTGAACTCAGAAATCCGCCTGCCTCTGCCTTTGAAATGCTGGGATTAAAGGCATGTGCCACTACTGCCCAGCTTAACATAATTTTACCCATTGAACAATTTTCATACATTGTTCCTCTTGTCTGGATTTTTTTTTTTCCTTTTTCTTCTTCATCCAAGTAGCCTTCTATTCATCATCTGGGCTGTCTTTCATTCAGAACTTTCTGGTCATAGCGCCACTTCACTCGGCCTCATACAATGACAACTTAAGTGATCTGACTTGAGCCACCATTGTCCCTGGTATAGCAGTAACAGTGACCCCCCCCCCCATTCTCCTTAGCTTCTGAGGAGACTCAGCACGTAGCAGACACACCCACCAGAAAGGAGTCTGAATAATGAGTAAAAGGAAATGATTGCTTCAGAGGCACTCCACAGGGTCGGACAATCTCAAAATGTCATCTGCAGAGAATGCTTTCTCAATTTGGAAGATTTAATCTAACCACCTTTCTGTTTCCAAAAATGCTATATCTCTAAAACACACACACACACAAACACACACAGTGAAGATTCTATGACATAGGAGTCAAGTTTTTATCTAGACTTTTATAAGCTTATTTTTATTAATGACAAAACCTTTAAGGATTTATACATTAGAGCCAAGAATCTTCCTAAACCATCAGTCAATTATGAGAACTATTGATTTTTAAAGTTGATCTAACAAGAGAAAACAATTCAGAGATCTGTAAAAGCAATCCTTAGGAGACTGCCATTCTCTTAGAGATGGAGGGTCTCCTTTCAAAGTAATGATTCTGCTTCTTCACATGAAGGCTTGATGAACAAGTTGGTTCCCAGCGAGTGGCCATGCTTTACCAAGCAGTAGGCTGTCGCAGGGCACTTTGTGGGGATTTAAACTCAGACCTCTGAGGAAGTGCACTCTGTTTGGGGGAAAGCTCCTTGAGGAATTGCTATGACATCACTGGGTGGATTTTCCATTTTACACACTGAATTCATGTAAATCCACCTGAGATATAGTATCACAATTCCCTACTAGCCTCATGCAAAAGCCTTCATGACAGAACACCACGTGATTCCCGGCGTTCCCTTGAAGAGCAGTTGGCATAGCAGGACCACTCTGTAGCAAGTGTTTTCCACTGATTGGTATAACAGATGCAGTTATGGAAGCCTTGTTACACATTTCCTTTCCTAAAACAGTGGCCATAACCATCGTGCATTTCCTTGTCATTGTCCCTTATGACTCTGACAGGGTAGCCCAGGCAGAAATAGAACTCTTCGCAGGCCTCAGGAGGAAGCCAGCAATGAGGAGAACTCACCATCACAGCTGGGTTCTTCACAGTAATACAGGGGGTTGTGGCTCGCAGGGCTCCACTAATACCATGGTAGTATTTGAAACAGATTTTGATCTCCGCTGCAAAGCAAATGGAGAAAAACAGCTGAATCCACTGATGAAATGCCACACCCCTCCCTGGCAATCCTTTCTAAACACAACTCCCTTTCCGACCGGCAGCAACGGATTTTTACCAATTCCTGATGAATTTTCTTTATTTTGCTTTTCTCTATTGCCTACTTTTTCACAGGGTCTTGATATGAACATCACCTAAGCTAGTCTGAAGCTCACTATGTGGCTCAAAAGAGCCCTGAACTCTGAATCCTCTCACCTCAGCCACCGAGCCCAGCTTTGCTGAAACTTCATAAGAACATCTCAACTGATTCGGAAAAACAATGCGTGCAAACAATATACTGAATATACTCTGTATATTCAGAGTAAAGGTAAGACTGTGATCCTCTTAGCTCTACCTGCCATGGTGCTCACAGTACCAGGCAGTGCTGTGTCTCCTGCCTGAGTTGTTATCCAATACCCACTTTAGCCTGTCCTGGGTGACAGGTGAGGGGTTCAGGTTTTCTGTAAGCCAGCTATGCACTCCACTGACAGTTTTTAACCTCTTATAAACAGATCATAGCTATGACTAGAATTATAGAAAGCAAAGCAGTCTAGCAAAGCATGGGCTGGATGGACTCTCCAGGAATACACATGACTTTAATCTTCCAAGTGACTTGAACGAGTTACTAAATAGGGATCAGATTTGGGGACCTGATCCACAGTGATGAGCACGTAGACTCGTGCACACCTTATAAATTTGGACAATTAAGTTTGAGAAAAGGCAAGGCGTATACCAACTGCGGTTTCTAGAAAGCAGTTAGTTTCCAAAAGCATGAAGTGAATGTGTTTCAATATAAACCTAGAGTCAGGGGAATGTCTCTGCTCACTAAGGTCTACATCCCCATGACATGTATTATCTCCCAGGTATCCTTCCGTAGATGCAATGGTGCTGGCTAGCAGGGAGGGCCACAGATGGCCATTCTGGTCAATAGAGGGAGCGCCTCTCAACAGAGTCACAGAATTGTTAAGATGGGGCTGCTCCACACATTTCCCAAGTAACTTAATTTACCACTGACTTTTCTGAGCATGACAAATGGCATCCTGCGGAGGATTTGACTGGTTTACTTAAAGAGAATGATATACGGAAAGCTTTCTTCTGAGAATTTATATTGCTATACTCCTCCTATCAATGGCCAAATGTTAAACCCAAGGAAAGTTCCATCATAAGTTAACACATCAAGTCTATCTATCATCTTTCTCTCCCTCTCTCTCTCTCTCTCTCTCTCTCTCTCTCTCTCTCTCATATATATATATATATATATATATACTATGTATCTAGACCTATATTTAGATATGTGTCTATTGTGTATGTATATATATGTATATATATATATATATGTGTGTGTGTGTGTGTGTATGTACATATCTATCAGTCTATCTATCTATCTATCTATCTATCTATCTATCTATCTATCTATCTAACATTTGTTGTTTCTGTGTTTTGAGACAAGGTTTCTCCATGTAACCGAGCCCTGGCTGTCCTAGAACTCACTTTGTAGACCAGGTAGGACTTGAACTCACAAAGATCCATCTGCCTCTGCCTCCTGTGTACTAGGATTAAAGACTTGTGCCATCATGCTCAGCTAATATCAAGTCCTTTCATATATACTCATTTCCACAGAATAATTCACAATTTAGTTAGGATCACTAATCACAAAATTTTACTATGCACCAACCAATATGCATGCTCACCACTGTGCCAGAGAGAACAAGGGACTCCAGGAGTGACATTTGGCCTAACAGTCATTTTACAGTTTAATTGCTGAGATGACAAGTCCAGGCATGGCAAACCACAAAATAAAGACACTAAAGAGGAAAAGCACCAGGAGGAGGAATATGGGGACCAGAGAGGAGGTTAGTGAGAGCACAGTGGAGCCTTGGGACAAGGTTTAAGGATGATACTCAAGACTAAGGAGCAGCGAGGAGGCAGCAGCAGAGCAAAACCCAGTATCCTTTGTGAGGAGTTGTACAGGCATGAGCTCATCTGCATCACACTCTAAACACCGGAGAGCTGCCAACTCTCTGTCTGTCTGCCTGCAATAAACATGGTGTGCTTTGGTAAGACATCTTCCATGCACTCTTAGGTTGAGGACAGGGCCCACACATCTTGAAGATTTTAGTAACTAGGTAACAGACCAAGAAAACACCACTGATTGTTTTAATGGGAGGATGTTGACCGTGGCAGCTTTGCTAACTGATCCATTTGGCATATTACTTCCCGGTACAACAGCAACAAGGACAATAACAACATAATCATCACCTATTTAACAATTTAGAGTCCACACAATTCCATGGTGAATTTAACATGAACTGTACAAAAGTAGATTTTGTGGTGCTGATCACTAAGACCCTTCAGAGCTGTACTGAAGAAGTAGAGAGCTGAGGGGGTTAGATCAATCAGCCAGGACAAACCATACACAGAGGCATGTCATCAAAGAGAAGAACAAGGTCCCAGACAGAATAGGGGTTGTGTTTGTACTTGGATAGGAACCAAACTGGTTCCTTCAACTGAATACCAGAACAGTTTCTACCCTTAAAATACAGGACCTGTGGTGAGTGGTACTGATTTTGCCTTCGGCTTAGTATTGAGTGCTTTAGGAGGACAGTCAAAATATTTTTTAAAATGGGAGAATGAGATTTCAGCTAATATACTTGAATCCCTTCAAGGTGGTTAGAGAGATTGAAAGATTGTTCACAGTGTAGAAATGCAGGGCTGGGCTCAGATGACAGCTCTAACTGTAAGCAGAAATGTCACATAATAAGAACATTGTAGAGAAATATATACAGGGGCAACTGTGAACAAATGTAAATGTAAGGACTGCATGTCCAGTTGGGGAAGTATCCAGGGCCATGAGGCCAGCCTCACTCAACAGCAAGAAAGAACACACAGAGGAGCAAGGGGTGTCCCACTTTCCCCACAACCTGATGTGGCAGGCAATACATCCTCTTACTGCATTCAAGCCACAGGGAAACAAAACAAAAGAATCTCCAGTCTGTAAAACAAGAGTATTTTTTTTTTAAAGCATGTACTTAACATGTGCTGGCTCAGAAGGCAGCAGGAGAGGGAAAGATGGTGCTTCCTGCTTTGACCCATAGGGTCTGGGTGGGTTGTGGAGTCCTAGCCTCAAGAGGAAGGATGTGGCCTGATGACATCTTCCTTTCTGAGGCCTCTTCTGATCCCTGAAGCTAAACATGAATTACAGAATTATATCCCATTCCTCTTAATAATGTGTGGGAGAGTTTGCTTATGCAATTACTAAAACAAAGATTTAAAATCTTGAATTTGAATGTTGACAAGACAGACATGTCTCTTTATCTTGAAACTTTGAATCCTCTGATGTTTATAAATACAAACAAAAGATTTCCCTAAGGTAATAGCCCCTCATTACACTTCCACCACAGAGGGGCGGATGAGTGTTGGGGAGCAGAGGGAGGAGGAGATGGAACTTCAGACAGCATTTAGGAACCTAATATGTTCCTCAGAAAAGGGACTTCTCTATATCAAATCTCAGTACAACTATGTTATCATCTGTTTAAAAAGTACAGACTTCTAGGTCAATATAGGAATAAAATATTTCTAGATAAAGAATGTGAAATTAGTCACCAGTTCCCTTCACGGGAAGGACACTTGTATTTGCTTTGGTGACAGAGACAGTTACTTCTAATTTTACATATTTTAAAAATGAGTCTCTTTTCATAAATTATCTATTCAAAATGTATCTTCTAAAAGCAATCAACTCAGCCATATCAGCCCTGGACACATATGATGATACTGTAAACATTCCCTGAGAAAAGATTCTATGGTCTACCCCCACAAGCCAGGGGTTTGCTTCAAAGACTGAAATCTATGCATCACCTTACACAATGGCACGTTTGCTTAGGCGATCCTTCACAGACTGTTGTCATTTAGGAAGTCTGGATTATCTCATGGTGTGTAAGTTGGATATACAATTTTACCATAAAGATTGGTGAAAAGAGAGCGCCCTTCTTTCTTTTATCATTTCTATTTCACTAAAACAAAGTGAATTAGAAATGGAGGGCTGGTACTCAGGCAGTAGCTATATGTCATCTCTCACTGTAAGAGGAGACATCATATAAGCTCATTAATTCTACTACACAGTTTTTAACTGTTGCCCTGTGAGCTGTCATGAAATGGTCCTCTTTGTTGCCATATTATTCAGAGGATGCAAACTGATGAAGGTCTCACTTTAATCTTTACGCTTCTAAAGACACTTACCCACAGTACCAGCAGCATGCTCACTTGCCATGTGCAAGTCGTTACAAGTTGTCTGTGGGTTTGTGCAGAGGGAAAGCCTTCCTTGGTCAAGGTACAGCATAGCAATCATGAAAACAAATGATGGGCAATCTCACTGTGGATGTGGCAGAAGTCTCATGGGATGAGAGAGCTGACTGAACCCAACACATGGCACATGAAGAATGACACTGGAAAGTACCAAGTCTCCGAGAGCAAGAACACACTCTGTGCCAGTGAAAAGGGACTAAAAAATGATGGCCTTAGGGTAGGGGCCCTGATGGTGAAAACAGGAGGCTGAGGTCACTCTTCTCTCTCAGTAAAAATCATCCCACCACATGCATATTTTTCAAGGCACCAAGTTAGCCCCCGCCCCCAGTGGTATGACTGCCATGCTTACTATTTGCATTGCTAATGTTGCTTCCAAGGACCAAGACAGGTAAAATTCCAAAAATATTAGAAAATTATTGCAAACATTAGTGTTTGGGTTGTTGCCTTAACAATCACAAAGCAATTCAGCCATTAAAGTGCACAATTTCTAGGTGCGCTCACTGATCCATGATTAGTAAGTACCTAAAATTGTACCTCAAAGTTGGTGATCAATAAATGTTTAACAATGATGGGGAAGATGAATAGATATATAGAAGAAAGAAAAAAGGCAAAAAACGTCACCTAAGCATGAACAAATAAAAGAAGAACCACAGTTTATGAAAGACTACATAGAATAAAATCAACATCATGGCACACCAGACAACTGTTGAAACCCCTTAAACTTCAAAACTGCAGAATACATACTGCAAAGATGACCCACTCAGTTGCTGCAAGCCACTCACTGGAGGCAATACGCTCACTGGAAAGGTAGCTGACAGCTTTTCCCTATTTTTTGGCTTTCTTTTCTTTGTGTGGATGTTGTATTGGAATGTACTATGAGTCTGCACACAAGTGCTAAAACCAGAGGTTCAATGCCCAGTTTATTTTCTGATATAGGGTCTCTCATTGAAACTGGAGCTTACTGACCAGGCTTCACTGTCAGCCAGGGAGCTCCAGGAATCCCCTGTGTCTGCCACCTGTCCTGCCACCCAGTGTTGGAGTTACATACACGCACTCCAGATTCTAGTACTTTGGGTAGTTTATAGGGATTCAAGCTTGACTACTCTTGCTTGTGCAGCAAGCCTTTTAATACTGAACTGGGTCTCCAGCCCTTGATTATTGTCCTAAAACAAGTAGATATTCATAATGCCAGTGCCTAAGGTCATCTCCCAAAAATTATATCCATTTTGTTTTTCCTTCAAAGCCATTCAAGAAAGGCTGCAATGTTATAAGCCTGGGATGTCTGTGTCCTCTGACGGTTTAGATAGACAACCTGAAGCGTCTTAGGTTCTGACTTAAACAGATCAGTTTTTTTCAAAGAGTCCTATCTTGTTTGGGCTTCTAATAAGCCAATGATGAAAGTTTTTTTTTTTGTAAGATGAAAGAAAAATTTTGAATATTGATTTTCAATCAGAGTTGACAATATCCTGAATTTTAGAAGAAGCTGTAAGTCTTTCTGCCATTAGCTCCAAAGATTCTAGTAATATTACATTATTCTGTAAAGATATTTTTCATCTCTCTTTTTATCGTACAGAACCTCTGAATATATATTATAGCTCCAAGTTTTATGGGATTCATGAGTGTGTAAATGAGTGTTGTTATACCTGCTTCTCATGCTCCTTCTTGGGCTCATTTCCTTCTGTTTGTTTTATCCTATTCTGATAGGTTAGCTTTTGTTTTATCATATAACATAACCCAAGTTTTAAAATTATCCCTTAGAAGCCTGTTTGATTTCTAATAAGACACAGAAAAGGGTGGATCTAGATTGGAGGGGATGTGGGAGGAGCTGGCAGGATTACAGGGAGGGGAAACCATAATCAAGATATATTGCATTAGGATTTAAAAAAAAGTCTCAAGATGGTCCAGAGTCAGACACTGGTTCAAGATGACATTAAAAGGATGCCTTTTGCTCATGAGCTTGGAGAGAAAAACTCCATTCATCAATGTTTTACACTCTAAGGATCAGAATGCATGTTGGGAGTGGCATCTTTATGGCTCTTCTAGAATCATGGTGCACTGTTCTAGTCTTTAACCTACACTATTTTTCTCAGCCCTTAAACAATCTGGAGAATTTTGGTTCTATAATCCTGCTTGCAGCACTCCTAGTTATATGCATTAAAAAAAAAAAAAGAAGAAGAAGAAGAAAGGGGGGGGACCTACTCCAGTGCATTCTGCAATCCCATTCAATATCCACAGCAGGATGAGGTATGCAGACACATTTCCCAAGCCACACATTTACTATGCAGCATGTTATGGTTCTTATACTTGCTGTTTTAGATAGTCTCAATAGCCAGGACATTATGAGCCTCTAGCAGGAAATGCAATACTCTAAACAGGCTTTTGGTTTCCTTATGCATACTTCAGAATACAGCACTGTGTGGTCACATTTGCTTTACACTAGAGTTCCGTGCCTTCGGTGACTGTGCAGGCACCAAGGGTGGACTTCAGCATTCAGTCACTAATAGGAAACTGACTTTACCTTTCCCTGGCATTTAGTTGGCAATATATTTGTGTCCTTTTAAAGAAAGAGTCTTATTAGACCAGCTAACTTTCATGGCAGTTCCTGTCTTACAGTATTTGCTTGCCCTATAGTGCTCTCTGGTCAGTATCCCAGGTCTATAGATTCCCCCGTGTTTCTGTCATGAGATGAGTCCAACACTGTACTTGAAAATGGGGAAACCTGAAAACTTCTCTGAAGGGTAGGCGGCATGCCCCACAGAGGACGGCCAACATAGATGAACTGAACAGCATCACTGGAAGTTCCTTGTTTAATAATGTTATATTGGGACTTTTTCTTCTTCTTTTTTTAAATTTTAACATACATTTAAAAATTTTTATTTATATATTTATTCTTCTCTCTTTACCCTATAGGTCCTTTGTTTTATTATATTATATTATATTATATTATATTATATTAAGTATACATTTTATTATTAGTGCTTTAGAAGCCTATTTGTTTTCTAATGTGAGACAAAAAGGATGCCTCAGAATGCAAGGGGAGGTGAGGAGGGGCTGGGAAGAGTAGAGGGTGAGGAAACCATAATCAGGACATGTTATACAGGAAAAAAATTCTATTTCAATCAAAGGAGAAATAAAGAGAGAAAGAGAGAGGGGGTAGGAGGGAGGAAGGGGGTAGAAGGGAGGGATGGAGGGAGGGAGGGAGGGGGGAGGAAGGATTGAAGGAACGAACAAAGGAAAGAACTGTTTTGGTGTACAATTTTCTTCCTTCGTTATGATAAAATTTCACAGTTATCAAATTGAGACATGGAACTTAGGCCAACGTAAATCTGTGTATTAAGCCATGGCCCACCATATTTGGCTCCACAATAAACTATCTCCTCTCCTTGTTAAGGTCACAGCTATGATTCTTGTGTTTGACCATGCTTAAACAGACAATATTAGCAGAATGCTGGACTATGAAACAAGACACACCTTACAGGGCAGAGGTGGAGTTAGAAGAGGCTCTTAGATACTGACTTACCAGGAAGGACTGTGGAAGAAACTACCTGAAGCCTTTAATGCTGACTAAGGCCACAGGTGCTGATCATCTAAAACAACTTTTTATATTACAGAAGTCTTAGAGCTTTACTGAAAGCATTTGAAATAAGTTCCTACCTGATCAACATGTACTTTATGTTTTGTCTTGATAAGTCCTTTCGTTTCTAGTATTTATAGAATCTCTTACATAGAAATTTTAATTCTTAGGAGTTCAACATTATGGGAAAATTTCAAAAGCCTATGTTTTTCATGTGTTAAAGGAAGGAAACTTCTGAAGATTTTCAAATTAACCAGGACTGACTAATAAACTGGGAAATCAACCATGCTCTTCCATTATATTCATTCATCTGCCTTCTTCCTCTTCCATAAAAATACACTCAGAATTCCTGTGTACTCACGAATGTTAGTATGACTATAAACACACACACATCCTGTCACATTTTACCCAAAAGAAACAGCTGAAGCATCTCTAATGAACTATGTGCTTTGTAAGTGTCTGTATTTACACATACAGCACAGGGTGGATGGGGTAATAGTTGATCTCTCTGCATCCAATTTTTGATTGTTCATATTTGACCTTAATGGCAGTCTGCCACAGACTATCTCATCCACTCTTTGTTGACCTACATGTAAAAGGTTACCTTCTGCTGGTAAGAAATGAGATATATTCAAAGCAAATAGAATTCCTAAGTTAATCACAACATTGAACTCTCTGATTCCTAAAATGAATACTAGTTACAGTTGTATATAATCTCCAGTGAACATTTTCTAAACAACATATCTTCTATATGGGACTTCTTGACATAAATAAGGGCCTAGAACTTCAATAATGTTCAAATATGATTCCATAGGTTCAACACACATGTACACTACTTAGTCTCATACTGTGTCACACTCATGATTCTATAGATTCACTCACATGCACACTACTCAGTCTCATACTGTCTCATGTTCATCGATTACTTACGTTCCATGAAGTAGGGCCCGGGCTCAATTCGCCATACAATTTGTCCTTTTTGGGTTCCAGTCACACCCCTGTTTTTAGAGTCCCAGAAGTTGGCTGGAGAATTCTCATCTGGTAAAAACCAAAGAGACAGTTTTAGCTTAATTATAACCTGCCATCTCTTAGCTCAAAGATCAACATAAGTTCTAAAATAAGCGGAAAAAAAGATAAAGAAGGCAGACCGTCAGTGAACACTGTTTATAATGACTACCTCCTAGCATATCATCACCCTGTGTTTCTACATTTGCATCTATTTGGGGAAAATGGAGGTCTAATAGGGAAGACGGTGGCACCTTTAGGTGTGGCCAGGATGTTGCCAAAATATAATATTGCAATGAACCAAGGATTGATTTACTACAGCTTCAGTGATGGGCTGATTTGTAAGAAAGAAGCTGGGGTAAACTTGCATCTATGAAATCTTTATCAAAAGTTGAGAATTAAGCTGAGAGAATTCAACAAAACCAATGGTGGGTGGACAAAAGACTCAAGGTCAGGAAGCTGATCCAGGCAACAGGGTGGCTTTGCAGGAACAGTGCTAAGCAGCACTAGCCAATGCCTCATGTCTTCCAGGCCAACCGCTTGCAAAAGTCAAAGGCAACAGAGCTAGAGCTAACATAAGAACAGTAAAAGACAGTGATTCAACTTTGGTACAGAAGAAAGATAGAAGTTAAAGTGGCCCAGAGAACAAGCCAGTGGACCACACTTCTCAGGGTTTCCACATGGAAACTGCAATATTCCCCTCGTGCTTATGATGCAGGGATGCTCTGCTGCATCTGGCTCTGCCCTGCCATGCTGAAGGCCAAAGGGAGTCATAGTCTAGAACTTGTTCACATTATACGACCTTAAAACTTTTTCCTACTGAAAAGCATATGATAATACTGACTTTTCAAGTCACATATGCTGCTTCCCCCCACTATGATAAAAAATTAGAAATATACCTCTAAGAGTTGGGGAAAAAATCCAGGCAGGATAAAGTAAAACCTCCAATAAGGAAGGGACGATGGAGAAATGATTCAAAGTTCAAAGGAATAGTCCTAAGTAGAAAAAGTCCTCTTCTGAACTTGAAAGAAATAGAAAATTGGTCAAAGTTGACTGTTACCAACAGCTCAGGGAGATTGCTGTTGCTGACTGTCTACATTGAGCTGTCATTCAGGGTCCTAGAGACAGAACATTCTGGGTGGCCTGGTCCCTTCATGTCCTTTATCACATTATAAGTCAGTGAATATTTAGTGTAGAAGGCCAAGAAAGGCCAGAGTTCCTAAAAATTGGAAGGTATGTACCAGCTGTGATATCACCAGCTTTCCTGCACAGTCAACAGACAACCTAATCCATCACAGAATGTGACCGAGATGTCTAACTAGAATGAAATCAGGCAATCACTACACATGGGACTTTAAAGGTATACTACGGTACCTGAGACAGATTGTATGCTGCCTGGTCACTGAACTTCTTTGCCAACATAATCCTAAGTTTGTTCAAGGCAACAGTTGTACCTGGTTAAAAATACTCAGTCTTCACTATTCTTTATAGCTGAAGGAAGCCACATGTGGCTAGTTCTGGCCAGGAAGATTTACGTGGCAGTTTATTGGTGGGCCCTTCAAGTAAGCTGGACATTTTTCTGGTTTAACATGCGTGAGGATGGGCTCACATCCCTCTGCTTGTTCCTCTGAAGTTCTCTTTAATGAGAGCCACATATTAAGGGAGCAGATCGAGGAACCAGAAGCAGCTGTGACAGTTTGCTGAGTTCTGAAACCATCTGTATTTAGGCTTCCTGCTACCTAACGATGAACAGTTCCATTTGGCTAAGACACTGTGGTTATGTTTATCAACTGCAGATGAACATTATTCCTGGTGGTTACATACTCCATAAAACCATAAGTAATTTAGACTCATCATTCCCGACATGCCCAGGAATCATGGCCCTGTATCAGTGCTCTAGATTAGACAACAAGGGTAGTTATTTCACAACTTTTTTTGGAACAAACAGAGGAGCTTAGATGGGGAGAGAAATTCTCAAATAATTGCAAGCAAATTTACCCGAATATTTCCTCCCTTGGAAAACACACAGGGACAGGGAGTAGAGAATGTCTGCGTTCACAAAATGTTTCTTGAAAATAATAATAAAAGTAGTCAGCAGCTGAGAGTGGTAGCACACCCTGTAATCCCAGCACTTGGGAAGCAGAGGCAAGAGGAAATAAATTTCAGGTTTGCCTAGGCTATGGAACAGTCCTGTCTTAAGAGAACAGCAGTAACAAAAACAAGATGAGTGGTAAAGCACACTGGAAATTTCCTAAAAAATGCTTTAGCCATTGCCCTTGACCCCAGGAAGGTAGACAAAGCATCATCAATTTTGTTGAAACCAGAAGTGTCAGCATCACTCTGACTATAAGGTTTCCATGAGGAGGTTGTGCTTGTGCAAAAAGTTTGTATTTTTGGTCTTACTTTTCTTCTTTCTCTTCTCAAGCAACGAATTAAACTAAGCTAAACACATGTCACATCACACAACATTGGCAAAGCAGCCTTCTGAGGGGCAGAGAGTAGTCAGGAATGAAATGAGGAGACATATTCTAAGGAAGCAGGGTCAGAGAACCAGTGTGGGCATCTCTTGACCCAGTCACATTCACTGAAAGGTAGAAATACCAGCCTCAGGAGTAGGAAGGAGGGACAATAACCTAGAGGTATTCAATTCAGCTACAAGGTCAAGTGGAGAAGAAATCATGTTATCTCTAACTTTAATGGTTCATAGTCCATATAGACAACTCCATTTGGAGGTGAATAAATACATGAAAAATGCATATTAAGAGTATAATGAGAGCTCATCTTACCCCAGTCAGAATGACTGTTATCATAAAAACATACAGTAGATGGTGGTGAGGATGTGGGGAGAGGGGTGTTGATGAAAATGTAAATAATGGCAACCAGTATAGAAATCAGTTTGGAGAGTTTCTAAAAATAGAATTACCATATGATCTATCTATACTACTTCTGGATATATACTCACAAGAACAAGGTTTAGCTTCCATTAAGTATACCCATGTGTACATGCTAAGCATGGTACTACTCATGGTAGCCATGTTATAACATCAGCCTAGGTGTCCATCAACAGATAACTGAATTTTAAAAATGTGGTAGAGCCCCCTCCACAAGAACCCTATCTTCCTTCTGGTCTACACCTTCACCTGGAAGATCTGCATGTGTGTGCCCCTCTCAACAACCCACAGTGTGCAGGTCTCCCAGGAGATCTGCTGTACCCAGGGACACAGGAGGCAGACTCCAGACAGAGACACTCAGGCAAGTTAACACCAGAGATAAGCAGATGGCAAGAGGCAAGTGCAAGAACATAAGCAACAGAAGCCAACATACTTTGGCACCATCAAAACCCAGTTCTCCTACCATAGCAAACATTAAATACCCCAACACACCTGAAAAGCATAACCTAAATGTTGACATACAATCTCATCTTATGAAGAAAATAGAGATTTTTAAGGAGGATATAAACAACTCATTAAAGAAATACAAGAAAACATGGTTGAACATGCAGAAGCCCTTAAAGAGGAAACAATTAAATCCCTTAAAGAAATACAGGAAAATACAATCAAACAGGTGAAGAAACTGTAAAAAGTAGTCCAAGACCTAAAAATGGAAGTAGAAACAATAAACAAGTTACAAATGTAGGCAACCCTGTAAAGGGAAAACCTAGGAAAGAGATCAAGTTCTTTCAGATGCAAGCATCACCAACAGAATACAAGAGATAGAAGAGAGAATCACAGGTGTAGAAGATACCATAGAAGATATTGACACAACAGTCAAAGAAAATACAAAGCATAAAAAGCTCCTAACTCAAAACATCTAGGAAATCCAAGACACAATGAAAAGATTAGACCTAAGAATAATAGGAATAGACGAGAGCAAAGATTCCCAGCTCAAAGGACCATAAAACATCTTCAACAAAATCATAGAAGAAAACTTCCCCAACCTAAAGAAAGAGATTGCCATAAATGTACAAGAAGTCTACAGAACAACAAACAGATTGGACCAGAAAAGAAAATCCTCCTGTCATAGAATAATCAAAACACTAAATGCACAGAACAAAGAAGGAATATTAAAAGCTGAAGGGAAAAGGGCCAAGTAACATATAAAGGCAGACACATCAAAGCAACACCAGATTTCTCAACAAAGACCCTAAAAGCCAGAAGAGCCTAGACAGAAGTCATGCAGACCATAAGAGAATACAAATACCAGCCAAGTCTATCATACCCAGCAAAACTCTCAATCATCATAGATGGAGAAAACAAAATATTCCATGACAAAACCAAATTTAACCAATATATATATATCTATTAATCCAGCCCTACAGAGGATTCTAGAAGGAAAATTCCAACACAAGGAGCGTATCTACACCAAAGGGAAAAAAAAACCCAAGAAATTAATCATCTCAAAACAAACCCAAAAGGAGAGAATCACACACACATAATACCACCTCCAACAACAAACAAAACAGTAACTAACAATTATCTGTCTTTAATATCTCTCAATATCAAATTCCCCGATAAAAAGACATACAATCTAACAGACTGGATACACAACCAGGATCCAGTATTTCGCTGCATACAAGAAGCACACCTCAATGACAAAGACAGACATCACCTCAGCGTAAAAGGCTAGAAAAACGTTTTCCAAGTAAATGGTACCAAGAAACAAGCAGGAGTTGCCATTCTAATATCCAGTAAAATAGACTTTAAAGCAAAAGTTAAAACGAGATGGGGAAAGACACTTCATATTCATCAGAGGAAAAATCCATCAAGAGAAAGTCTCAATTCTGAATATCTATGCCCAAAACGCAAGAGCACCCACATTCATAAAAGAAACTTTTGTTTTTGTTTTTTGATTTTGTTTTTGTTTTTTCGATATAGGGTTTTTCTGTGTTATCTTGGCTGTCCTGGAACTCACTTTGTAGACCAGGCTGGCCTTGAACTCAGAAACTGGCCTGCCTCTGCCTCCTGAGTGCTGGGATTAAAGCTCAAAACACACATTGAAGCTCACACAGTATAGTGGGAAACTTCAACACCTCAGTCTCACCAATGGACAGGTCATTGAAACAGAAACACAGTGAAACTAATAAAAGTTATGAACCAAATGGATTTAACACATATGCACGGAACATTTCAACCTAAAACAAAAGAATATACCCTCTTCTCAGCACCTCATGGCACCTTCTCCAAAATTGACCACATATTCCATCACAAAACAAGCCTCAACAGATACAAGAAGATTGAAATAGTCCCAATGCTTCCTAACAGACTAAGGATAAACTTCAATAACAAGAACAACAGAAAGTCCACATACCCATGGAAAATAAAAAAAAACTCTCTACTCAATGATAACTAGGTCAGGGGAGAAATAAAGAAATTAAAGAATTTCTTGAATTCAATAAAAACAAAGACACAGCATACCCGAACTTATGGGACACACTGAAAGTGGTGTTAAGAGGAAAATTCATAGCACTAAGTGCCCTCAAAAAGAAATTGGAGAGATACTACACTAGTAAATTAACAGCATACCTGAAAGCTCTGGAACAAAAAAAAAAAAAAAAAAAAAAAAAGCAAACACTCAAGAGGAGTAAATGACAAGAAGTAATCAAACTCAGGGGAGAAATTAACAAACTAGAAACAAAGAGAACAATACAAAGAATCAACAAAACCAAAAGCTGGCTCTTAGAGAAAATCAACAACATAGATAAACTAGCAAAGTGAACTAAAGAGTACAGAGACAGTATCCAAATTAACAAAATCAGGAATAAAAAGGGAGACATAACAATAGAAACGGAGGAAATTAAAAAAATCATCAGATCTTACTACAAAAGCCTATACTCAGAAACTGGAAAATCTACATGAACTGGATAATTTTCTAGACAGATACCATGTGCCAAAGTTAAATCAAGAGCAGGTAAACTATCTAAACAGGCCCATATCCCCTAAGGAAATAGAAGAAGCCATGAAAAACCTCCCAACCAAAAATAGTTCAGGGTCAGATGACTTTAGTTCAGAATTCTACCAGACCTTCAACACTCCTCAAAGTATCCCATACAATAGAAACAGAAGGAACGTTTCATTCTATAAAGCCACAGTTACTCTGATACCCAAACCACACAATGACCCAACAAAGAAAGAGAACGTCAGACCAATTCTCCTTATATCAATGCAAAAATACTCAATAAAATTCTAGCAAACTGAAACCAAGAACACATCAAAACCATCATTCACCACAATCAATTGGGCTTCATCCCAGGGATGCAAGGTTGGTTCAATATACGAAAATCCATTAACATAATCCACCATACAAATAAACTCAAAGACAAAAAAACCACATGATCTTCTCATTAGATGCTGAAAAAGCATTTGACAAATTACACCCCTTCATGTTAAAAGTATTGGAGAAATCAGGAAGTCAAGGCCCATACCTAAACAAAATAAAAGTAATACGCAGCAAATCAACTAATCCAGACCTCTGGGAGCTCCCAGAGACTGAGACACCAACCAAGCAGCATACATGGGCTGGTCTGTGGCCCCTGACACATACATAGCAGAGGTCTGCCTGGTCTGGCCTCAGGAGGAGAAGACACACCTAATCCTGGAGAGACTTGAAGCCTCAGGGAAGGGGGAAGTGGGAAGCTTGACTGGGGGGAGCACCCTCTCTGAGACAGGGGGAGGAGGAATGGGATAAGGAACTATGGGAAGGGGGAATGGGAGGAGGCAACAGATAGATTGTAAATATAATAATAATAATAATTAATAATAATAATAAAACTGTGATAGAGATGCACAATGGGGTTTTATTCAGCCACAGAGAAGAATGGAATTGTGTTGTTTACAGGGAGGCATCTTGCTAAGCAAAATAAGACAGGCTCATAAAGAAGGGCACCATGTTTTTTTCTCATATATGGAACATGGGTGGGAAGAAAGCATGGAAACAAAGGAGACTGTTGGGGATCTGGAGGAAAGGTTAACCCCTTAAATCCCAATGCCAAATAGCATGCATGAGTATTCAGGCTCAAAAGAATACAGACAGCCCATATAGGATGAGATAGAGAGCAGAAGGTTGACAGTGAGGGGCTAGTTCTTGGGGTTATCCCTCACCACAGTTTAGCAAGTAGGAGACACTCATACTGTTAATACTGTGGTGATTGTAGACTGACATTTTCCCTAAAAATTACACCTTCATAATCCACTATGGCCTTGTTTGTAATAGCCAGAAGCTGGAAACCCAGATGTCCCACCACAGAAGAATGGATACAGAAAATGTGGTTCATTTACACAAGGGAATACTACTCAGCTATTAAAAATGAGGACATCCTGAGTTTGCAAGCAAATGGATGGAACTAAAAAATATCCTGAGTGAGGTTACTCAGACCTAAAAGGACATGCATGGTATGCACTCACTAATAAGTAGATATTAGCCAAACAAACAAACAAACAAACAAACAAACAAATAACCCTGCTGAATACCCAAGATATAGCCCACAGATCTCAAAAAGGTCAACAAGCTGAAGGGCCCAAGTGAGGATGCCTCAGTCCCACTTGAAAGGGAGAAGAAAGCAACCACAAAGTGGGGGGGGGAGGAACCTGGAAGGGAAAAGAGATAGGGAGGGGGAGGGGAAGAGGAGAACATGATCCCTGATCCAGTATTGGGGTAGGGGAGAGGACTGAAACCCTGAAGGCCAACAGAAAGAATGTAAACATGAAATCTCAGGAGGTAGGAGGTTGGGACAACCCTCCAGAATATTCCAGAGACCTTAGAGGTGAGAGACTCTCAGGACTCAAAGAGAGGGACCTTAGATGAAATGCCCTATAGTGGGGAAAGGGAACTTGCAGAGCCACCTCCAACAGAAAGTCCGGGCATCAAGTGAGGGATGGTGTTTTCCATCCCACAGTCAAAGAACTGCAGGGATGGAGATGGAGAGGATCCTGAGGAAAAGAAGGTCCAGCAACAGGCCCAAAGTGGGATCCAGCTCAAGGGGAGACCCCAAGAATTGACACTATTATGGAGGCTATGGAGCGCTCACAAAAAGGGACCTATCATGACTGCCCTCAGAAAGACCCAATAAGCAGCTGAAAGAGTCGGATGCAGATATTTGCATCCAACCAACGGACAGAAGCTGCTAATCCCTGTTTTTGAATTAAGGGAGAGCTGGAAGAAACTGAGGAGGAGGGTGGCCCTGTAGGAGGACCAGCAGTCTCAATTAACCTGGACCCCTGAGATCTCTCAGATACTGGAACACCAACCAGGCAGCATACACCAGCTGATATGAGGCCCCAACACATATACAGCAAAGGACTGCCGGGTCTGGGTTCAGTCAGAGAAGATGCACTGAACCCAAGAGACTGGAGGCCCCAAGTTTAGAGGTCTGATGCAGTGGGGGTGGGGAGTGGAGCCAGGGAGCCAGGGAGGAGGTATAGTCAGAGGGTGGACGACCAGGAGGGGAATAAAATTTGGAGTTTAAAACAAACCAACAAACAGTAACCAATTATAAAGAATTCTAAATTCTAAGTGTAATATAGAGGAATTAAAAATCCATTTCCCTCTATGATCAAGTAAAAATACCCCTAATCTTTAAAACACTCTACAAGTTGTCCCATTTACAGTTGGCCACTTTTCTTGTCCATCTCTCTTAAAGGTAATTCCAAATCTATCTCATTCTCCCCACATTCTCTGTCTAGCCTCCTCTAACTTACAGTACCGAGCCATAGCTGTTATAGTACCCAAATGATAGAAGACATTAGGCTCATCACTCTTGCCTTTTCAAGATCTGCTTTCGATACTCACGTCTGCTGGTTGCTTTCTTGTTCAAGGTTCCACTCCCTTCAACGACAGTGTTGATCTAATTCCCCACAGTCCACTGCCTTCTATCACCTTAACTTTTAACCCTTCCCCATAGAGGGGTCATCCTTCCACTCAACCCAGAAACATCAGCTTCCAAGATTCACCTGCTTTTTGCCTTCCCTGTTCCCTCTCCCATCGCTTTCCATTTGTTTTGCTACCATGAATAAAATGTCTGCATTTGTCTCAGACCATACACTGCCTCTCTAGGAAAGAAGCTACAGCATGAAACAAAAAGATGTGGAGATTTAATTAAATAACCTACATGTAATTATAACGACTAGTTTTCTCATTTCATTCTCAAAATATGATGAAAATCTAAAATAAGAGAGCAACAGGCATAAAATTATTTTAAAAAGATTAATTTTTTCTACACATAAGCTTTAGACTTACAGAAAACGTACAATAAATTCTCTTTTACTAAAATGACATGTAGGGTATATTACCAGGCATATTAAACATATCAAAATATATTTTGGATTTTGAAATGTTTCTATATATACATGAGTATCTCTAACCGTCCCCCCCCACCCCCGACTCTAGAGATAAAGTAAAAACTTACAGGCAAAACCTCTTCAAAGGCCCCAATATAATGCTAACCAACCCAGGGCAGTAAAAAACATACAAGAAATTTACATAGAAAGTAATAGTCTGTGTCACCAAATGAGAAGCCATGCCTACAACTTTCCCTTTGCTTCAAAGTAATTCTATCTCCTCTCTGTATTTTTGAAAAAAAAAAAGATATAAATAACCATAAGATGATTTTCAATTTTCCCTTGAGCACAAATTGAAAACAACTGCACCTCCCTCGGCCCAGGATGGTGGATCACAAGGAAGCAGGCTCAGTTGTGGCTACATTCATGAACTGGAGACAGTCAATCTGGTATTTGAGATCTGAATGAAAATTGTTTTAATTCTGGGCAAGGCATAGTCTTCCAACTGAGACTGCAGAACTGTAGGCAGAGATGATTTAGAGCATAGCATAGAAGGTTACTGAAATCTCACCCAACACTGAAGACTCTAACTATAATGCAGATCTGAAGCATACTGCAGGGGTGAGAGGAGGTCTTCACCACTAAATTTACCAAATAGATGATCGATTTTATTAGGTCTTTTGAAAAGCCACCATCAAACTTCCTCAAGAAAACTAGCATTTTTAAAAACACAGTTGCCCTGGGTGCCCAATTTGTTACATCAAAACCCTCTCTGGATAGACAAAGAAAAACAAATGTGTCAGGCATGACTGGATTCAGCAGTGGTCCAACTGAAAACTTTCACACTAGTAAGGATTGTTGGAGATTGGTTCTAATGATTTGATTCAATTGTGAATCTGTGTGTCCAAACACTAAAGGTCCTTGTCGCCAATTTGTTTGTGGTTGATCAATAAAAATTCCAGCAGCCAATGACTGGGCAAAAGGAGATGGGGCAGAATCCTTAGAGTTGCACAGCTAAGATGCTGTAATGGGAAGGAGAAGGAGAAATCACCAAGTAGTGTGGGGTACAGATGGATGTAGGAGCTGCAAAAGATAAAGCCAACCAGCCATGTGAGATCTGGGGTAAGTGGCCACTGGCCACTTTCCTGATTGGGGCTAGGGTAGCAGGCAGAGGATTAGAAGTGCCCAGTCATTAATTGATGGCATAATAAAAATAAGCTAACGTGTGTGTGTGTGTTCTTTCATTCACAGATCCAAAGATTCTCTGGGCAGCTGGCTGGAAGCATCACCCACCAGGAGCATAAAGCAAGGGAACTAAAACTCACACTATAAAGGTAGCCTTAGAGCTACTCATATGGACACTTTGGATGCCAGAACAATCTTCTGAGAAAAATAAACTGGTAAGAAAGGACAATGGTACATCATAAGACAAAACAGGAACAGAAATGGGGGGGGGGTGTAGAGGGAGGGAGGAGAAGGCTCCTCTAATTAAGAAGAGCTCATCAGTAGGAATAAAAACTGCATGATATTGGCATAAAAACAGACAGGCTTGATCAATGGGATAGAATTGAAGACCTAGAAATAAACACACACACCTATGGACACTTGATATTTGACAAAGAAGGCAAAACCATGCAATGGAAAAATGAAAGCATCTTCAACAAATGATGCTGGTCTAACTGGATGCCTGCATGTAGAAGAATGCAAATAGATCCATATTCATTACTCTGCACACAACTCAAGTTCAAGTGGATCATAGACATCAACCAAAACCAGATACACTAAATCTAATAGAAGAGAAAGTGGGGAGTAGCTTTGAATTCATTGGCACAGGAGGCAACTTCCTGAACAGCATACTAATGACTATAAGACCAACACTTGATAAATGGGACTTCATGAAAGTGAGAAGCTCTTGCAAGAATAAGGACACTGTCAATAGGACAGCATGACAACTTACAGAATGAGACAAGATCTTTACCAACCCTACATTTGACAGAGGGCTAATATCCAAAATATATAAAGAACTCAAGAAAGATATCAACAAACCAAATGAACCAATTAAAAAATGGGGTACAGAACTAAACAGAGAATTCTCAAAAGTGGAGGAATTTTGAATGGCTGAGAAACACTTCAAGATATGCTCAATATCCTTAGTCATCAGGGAAATGCAAATCAAAACAACTTTGAGATTCCACCTCACACCAGTCAGAATGGCTAAGATCAAACCCTCAGGTGACAGCAGATGCTGGTGAGGATGCAGAGAAAGAGGAACACTCCTACATTGCTGGTGGGATTGCAAACTTGTACAACCACTCTGGAAATCAATATGGCGGTTTGGGAATAGTTCTACCTCAAGAGCTATACCACTCCTGGGCATATACCCAAAAGATACCCTACTATATCACAGAGACACTTGCTCAACTATATTCAGAGCAGCTTTATTCTTAATAGCCAGAAACTGGAAACAACCTAGAGGTCCCACAACTGAAGAACAGAGAACGAAAATTTGGTTCTTTTACAAAATGGAATGTTATTCAGCTATTAAAAAAAAAGACATCATGAAATTTACAGGATGAAACTTGAGAATATCATCATGAGTGAGGTAACGCAGACCCAGAAACACATGTATGGTATGTACTCACAAGTGGACATTAGCCATGAAGTACAGGATAATCCAGCTACAATCTACAGACCCAAAGAAACTGGGTAATGAGGAGGACCCAAGGGAGGATGTGTGAATCTCACTCAGAAGAGGAAACAAAATAGTCAGTCATCAGAGATGGATAGAGAGAGGAAACTGGGTGGGAGAGGGGCTCAGGAGGGGAATGGAATCATTGATCAGGTATAGAGAGGGAGGGTGGGATTGGAGAAGGCTGAGAATGAGAATAAAAATTGGTGAGGGCATCTCTGGGACCAGCTGGAGATATGGGATGGGGGAGGTAGTGACCCTAACTATCAGTAGGCAGTATAGAGACTGAAGCGGACACCTGCAGCCAGGCAGAACTTTCAGTGGAAGGAGTTGGGTATCAACTCACATACAAGACCTTGAACCCAAACTTTGTCCTGCTTACAAGATACACAGGGATAAAGATAGAGCAGAGATTAAGGTATCAGATAAGAGACTAAGGTATCAGACAACCAATGACTGACCCAACTTGAGACTTATCCCATGGGAGAGAGAAAACCTCTTACGCTATTAATGATACTCTACTATGTTTATAGACGGGAACCTAGCATAACTGTCTCCTGAGAGGCTTCATACAGCAGCTGATGGAAACAGATGCAGAGACCCACATCCAAACATCAGGCAGAGCTCAGGGAGTCTTGTGGAAGAGTAGGGGATAGGATTAAGAGATCCAGAGGGGTCAAGAACACCACAAGAAGATACAGAGTCAACCAACCTGAACCCATGGGGATTGTAGCAGAAGTGCAGCTTGGTCTCCATGAGGGTCCCCTAACAATTGGAGCAGGAGATGTCTCTGACTTTGTTGCCTGGCTTTGAATCATCCTCTCCTACCTGAACTTCCTGGTTAGACCTCAGTGGGAGAGGAATCACTTAGTCCTGATGCAACTATATTTCCCAGAATGGGGTGACTCAGAGAGGGAGGGAGTAATCAGGGGAGACATTTGCAAGGTTGGGACTGGGAGGAGACAAGAGAGGTGTACAGTTCAGTGATTAAGGACCTGGATTTGATTCCAAGCACCAGCATGACAACTCACATGTCTGAAACTCCAGTTCCAGGTGATCTAACTCTCCTGGTATTTTCAGAAACCAGGTATGCACATGTAGGCAAAACACCCATTCATATACATAAAATCAAAATAAACCATCATCATCATCATCATGGTTGACTGCTGGAGAGCACTGCTTGCTGTTCAGAATGAGCATTCTAGAAGGATGGAACAGAATGCGAGCCCCTCCCCCTTCACTCCTAGTGTCACCTGGTCTGGAGAAGATGCTTCATGGCTATTTCCTGTACAGAATGTCATCCATAGTTGAGGAAAGCACATGAAGAACATGAAACGCTTCAGTAGATCCACGCTGGGGAACAGAGCCAAGTCCTAACCACTGCCAGCCAGAACATACACAATTCCAGACATTCAGGGCGGAGGCAAGAAGTGCCAAGCAACTTCCTGTACAAAATGTGCATCTTAAACTAGTCCACCAAATGATTACGTTGACAAGGGAGGATATCACTGACAGATCAGTGCAGAGATACATCTGGACTCTTTTCATCAAACACATCCCAGGAATTTCAGTTGTAGCTGAGAATGTGAGCTAATGGGAAGCAGGCGAGCAATGGCTTACATAAGAATCAGTTTCAAGCAAGGATGCCACATAGATGTGTTGAGCTATGTCATGGTTTGAATATCTTTGGTCCAGGAAGTGGCACTATTAGGAGGTGTGGCCTTGATGGAGTAGGTGTGTCATTGTGGTTGTGGGTGTCATCCTAGCTGCCTGGAAGTTAGTCTTCCACTAGCAGCCTTGAGATGAAGATGTAGAACTCTCAGCTCCTCCTGCACCATGCCTGCCTAGATGCTGCCATGCTCTTGATGCTGCCATATCCTGCCTTGATGATAATGGGTTGAACCTCTGAACCTGTAAACCAGCCCTAATTAAATGTTGTCCTTATAAGAGTTGCCTTGGTCAAGGTGTCTGTTCACAGCAGTAAAACTCTAATTAAGGCAAGCAGTTTCTGTCCTGTTCAGCTCAATTTCTCAAGATACCAAGTTTCAAATGAAGGCTTGAAATGCCCTGCAAGACATGGCTATACACTTTTTTCCAGTTATGGCTCTGGCTTCCTGATGTCCTCTAAGGACTGGTCTTGGCACTACCTTGGGATGCTTGTCTTGGTAGTTTCATATGTGTAGAAAGCCCCTCGCCTCGACATACTTCTACTCTTCTCAGAGTCTCTGCTTGTGTGCTACTCCCTGAGTGAGGCACACTGACCACCTTACTCAAAATGACAGCTGCCCCTCCAGCATTCCATGCTAAATTTGGTTCCCATAATTCTGTCACCTTCTAACATGCTATCTAACCTAGCTCAACATGTAATATATTGTCTATCTTGTTTATAGAATGCACTCCGAGAGTTCAAAGATTTTTCTGTCCTGTTCACTGAAGAATTCCAAATGCTTCAAATTGTGCTTGCTCATGTTACTCTGTTTTTTACTGAATATCTTAGTATTCTCTCATGATTATTATATGATAGTAACTAAATGTTAGTATTATATTTGAAATAAACAGACGAGAAGCAGCATTCTCACTGAGGAATCCACAAGGTGTCTTTTCTCTGTGTATGAGCCAGTGGGTTTTATTAGGGCTCCTGATGGGAATATAGCTGAGGGGCTACTTTCAGGAGCACAGCACCTAGCAGTGGCTATGAGCTACCCACCTTGTGCAGAGCAGACACAAACAAGAACAATACTGCAAATCTTATGGTAGGCTTTATTAGACAATTAGTGAGATCATTCTAAACTCTCAATCTTTAAAGCAATGACTTTCAGCTAAAAATCTCAACTCAGGCACGTTTAGCTGATACTCAGCTTTGCAGCCAACACATAAAGACACAAGGAGATCATGTGACAAGTTTTGAACAAAGGCATTTGAAACATCTTCAACATGGTTTTTGCTGTTGTTGTCATCCTGGTTATGATTTAGTTTATATTTTTGCAGCCCTGGGGATCTAGCCAAACCTTTGACACACTAGCCAAGGGCTCTACTATGGAACAACCACCCTAGTCCAATAAGCTCCTTCCTGGCAAAGACTTTCAGAATATTTTAACAGAAGAGTTACAAGTTTTTCCAACTGAATCCTTTCCTGTGCAGGATTTATAAGAGTTGAGTATTTAGTAGTATTCAGTGGGAGGAATAACGGCCTTGCCAGGCTAGGCCAGGCTAGCCCTGAGCTCTAGCTCCCCACTTCTCTTGTTGCTTTTTATTTGTGACATAAAAGGGTCTCACTGGGTTGCCCAGAGTGAGCATAAATTCACACTACAGCCACCTTGGATTTGTGACCCTTTTCCTTCACCCCCAAAGCTGAGGTCTATGGCACCAGGCCTAGCAACACTCAAGCTCTTTGATAACCTTTCAAGTGAAAAGGGGACTGATGGTTTGTGTATGCCAACCAGGAAACCTGCATGTGATTTGATTATTGTAAAAATTTATAAGGAATAACACTATGAAAGTATAGTAAGTCATTTGCAATAGGTTATTTCTAATGTTATTTAGTGATTTGGTAGACATTTTGGCACAAGAGCTAACATTAGGCCCTTTCATAGTATTCTATGATGATGACGATGATGAAATACCTCAGTCCTAATCTATGCACCAAGGCTGATATGGAAGAACAAGACTTCCTGCTGCGACAGAATTTCTACCGTAAAGATTGAAGTAAACAATCTTTTCCTAACAACCTACAGATTCAGTGGACTCTCCATAAAAATTCCAATCACATCCTTCCCAGAACTAGAAAAATCAATCCAGATATTTATAGGGAGGCACAAAAGACCACAAAAGCCAAAGCAAGCCTAAAAAGAAACAGCAGTGCTGGAAATGTCATAATGCTGGACTTCAAATTATAAAATTATAAAATTATAGTAACAAAACCAGCATGCGACTGGCACAAAAACGGACAAGCAAACCAAAGAGTCGGTGACCCAGAAATGAAGCGATGCAGGAACAGCTACAGCTACTTGGTTTCTGAGGAAAATATAAAAAACATATATGGGAAAAAGAGCCTCCTCAACAGATGGAGCTGCTAAAACTGGTTGTCTACATCTAAAGCAGTGTAAGCAGAAGCAGATCTCTCCCTATGAAAAACAGCAAATTCAAAGTGGATCAAAACTCTTAGTAGAAGACTGGGAACTCATAAACTCATAGAGAAAAATACAGAGAAAAGGCTTCAAGATATAATCCTGGTCCAAGGCTTCCAGGAAAGGACTCCAACAGGTCAGAAATAATAATAAGAATTGACGAATGGGATCACACTAAATAAAAGAGCTTCAGTATAGCCACGGAGACAATCAGCAGAGTGATGAGAAAAATTATAGGATGGGGGAGCTAGGCAGAATTACTGTCCAGAATATATAACGGGCTCAAAAATTAAATATAAAAATGTATTCAACAAAAAGTAAGAAAAATTATAAGTAGCCAATACATGTTGGGGGAAAATCCCCAATGTCTTTGGCTTCAGGGAAATGTAAATCTAAACTACACTGAATTCTATTTTACCCCATTCCGAATGGTTATCATCATGAAAACTAAAGACAGCAAATCTGGTAAGATGGGGAGGGAGAAGAAATCCTTACCCACAGTAGGTAGTGATGAAAATTTGTCTGCCTACTATGATCAGTATAACATTTTCTCAAACAACTAAAAATGAACTACCATATGATCCAGCTCTACCACTCCTGAGTGTGTACGTGAAGGTGTCTGAGTACATCATAAGATGGTTGTGCTTTCATTCTCAGTACTGCACTATACACAGCCCAGCTGAGGTGCCCATCACTGAATGAATGGGTTAAAAATGCAGTATATAAAGTCTTATTCAGCTATGAAGATAAATGAAATTATGCAATTTTCAGGGAAATAGAACTAGAGAAGTAAATTCAGATTCAAAAGGACAAATATGATGTTTTTCTCATGTGTAGAGTTGTGTGTGTGTGTGTATGAGAGAGAGAGAGGGAGAGGGGGAGGGGGAGGGAGGGGGAGGGGGAGGGGGAGAGGGAGAGGGAGAGGGAGAGAGAGACAGAGAGAGACAGAGACAGAGACAGAGACAGAGACAGAGAGAGAGAGAGACAGAGAGAGAGAGAGAGACAGAGACAGAGACAGAGAGAGAGAGAGACAGAGAGAGAGAGAGAGACAGAGACAGAGAGAGAGAGAGACAGAGACAGAGAGAGAGAGACAGAGAGAGACAGAGAGAGAGAGAGACAGAGAGAGAGAGAGAGAAGGGGGACAAAGAGGAGGAGAGAGCCTAAAGGCAGAGGGAGCTGGGCAGATAGAGAGTAAAATGAGTGAAAGCAAAAGGCAAGCATACATTTTCTCTTACGTGCAGAATCTGATGTTTGGGTGTGGATATGAAATGTCCTCTAGAGGTTCATGTATCCGAATGGCTGGTCCCAGTGGCTATGCTGTTTACGGAGTATGTGGAGCCTTTAGAAAGCAGAGCTGGAAAGTTGGTCACTGAAGCCAGGGCCTGAGAGTTAAAGCACAACACATTTCCAGCCAATCTCTCCTCACTTCCTGTGTAACACACACACACACACACACACACACACACACACACACACACACACACACTGCTACAGACATGAGGCTTCCCACCCCCATTCCTTCCCTGCCAGGATAGGCTGAATACCATAAACCACCACAGTGATGAAAAAGGTGCTCGCTCCTTAGACTTAATCAGTATATATAATAAAAAAGACTAACTAAAATATTATGGATGTTTTAGTTAAGGTTTCTATTGCTGTGTCAAAACACCATGACCAACAAGTTGGGGAGGAAAGGGTTTATTGGGCTTACACTTCTATATCGCTGCTCATCAGAAGGAAATCAGGATCAGGACAGAACTCAATCGGGGAGGATCCTGGAGGCAGAAGCTGATGCAGAGGTTCACGGTGGGGTGCTGCTCACTGTCTTGCTCCATATGTCTTGCTCAGTTTGCCTTCTTATATAACCCAGGACCACCATCCCACGAATGGCACCATTCACAATGGGCTGGGCCTTCCCACATCAATCACTAATTAAGAAAATGTCTTATAGCTGGATCTTACGGAGGCATTTTCTCAATTGAGGCTCCTTCCTCTCTGATGACTCTAGCTTGTGTCAAGTTGACGTAAAACAAGCCAGCACAATAGGTCAGTTAAATATAGACATAGCTTACACTGCTCAGTGCAGACACACACACACACACACACACACACACGCTCGAGAAGCATAAAAGCAGGAGGAAGAAGACCATTTAAAAGGAGGAAGCAGAGAAGCAGGAGGTGAAAAGGTCAAGGGCAGATAATTCAGAGAATGAATATGAACAAATTAATGACACATGACTGTACACAACTCACAATCCATTATTTTGTATCCTAAGGAAAACCACTTAAAATACAGAAAAAATATCTTTTTTCTACAGGCTTTAATTTCTGGAAACGTACAGGATTTAATTTGGGGAAACGTGTTAGTAGGTCAAAGATAGTTAAACAGTTTAAGCCTCAAAAGATCAAAAGAAAGTAACAATTGTAGACAGGATGGAGAAAGTAACAGTGTTAAAACATGGTTCAACAAATGTTCTTTGAGTACCACTACTGTCTGGGCAGTGTTCCATGTGGTAAAGACTCGGATGGGAGGAAAGGAGTGGAGATTTTGTTCCGATGGGGTGAGTGTCCACAGTCCAGATCCGTAACTACATAATGCCTGCTGCCAAGCCCTGTCCTAGCATTTTAAACTCTATTAGTTCATTCAAACCAACCACAGCTCTCTGAAGTGACATCAGAGAGGTTTTAGAAATATGTTCAAGATGAGGACCTCCAGTAACTACATAGTAACTCTAGAACCCTACCCTAAGACCATGTCCCTACACACTGCATGTCACTGTCTACCCATACCACTGCAAGCATCCACACTGCGCATGCTGGAAAGTCACGGACTGGAAGTTTAAGGAGGGAAGAACAGAGTTATGGCACATGTAAATCTCCACCCTAAGAGCAAAAGGCCATGGACTGAGCTCCGACTCTAGTTCAGCAACCCCGGAAGGTAGCTTAGTCACCTCTTACCTCTCCACATCAAACCACCATCATGTGATTTCATTCTTTAGGTCTACCCTATGCCCCTCTCTTTATCCAAACAATTCCTCAAAGCCCAGCTTTGTACTCAGTCAGCACAGAAGGCTCCCAATCTCCATCCCTTAGCAGAAACCTCAATGCAACACCACATCTACATCACTAGCACTGAGCCATGTGGACTTTCTATGTGTCAAGAGAAGTGTGCTTGTCTTCACGTGCAGAGCTTATCCTGCAGATGCAATGGGCACTGCACCTCTGACTGTCTAGGCAGCAGTTTGACTACAGGAGCTAGAAGTTTCAGCTTCATGTCTCCATTCTATGGCACACGCTTTGTTTCCTTAGTGTATAAAATTCTAATGGTACCTGGCTTAGAAGGGTTGCAGTGAGGATATGAGTAGACGATGCAAGCCTGGAAACCACGGGAGTGAAACACGTACATTTGTAGAACTTTTCATCTACCTCAACCTTCTTTCAAAAGGAAGCTGATTTTCATAAGCAAAAGCACATTCCTCCATGTTTTCACATTTTAGTTTTTTTATTTCGATTTGTGGTGTGTATGTGTTCTCTCTCTCTCTCTCTCTCTCTCTCTCTCTCTCTCTCTCTCTCTCTTTCTCTCTCTCTTTCTCTGTATGTATGTGTGTGTGTGTGTTCTCATATGTTTGTATATATCCATCTGGAAGCCAGAGGACAACATCAGGCGCCATCCTCATGATGACTGAGACAAGGTCTCTCCTTGGCCTGGAGCTCACCACTCAGGCTAGGCTAGCTGCCTAGTGAGACCCAAGGACTGTCCCAGTCTCTTGATCCAGCACTGGAGTTAGAAGCACACACTGCCACACTCACCAATGGGCTAGAATGGCTGAGCTGTGAGCTCCAGGGATCCTCCTGTCTCTGCCCGACCACCACTGTGGTTACCGTCATGTGCTGCTGATCCCAACATCTTACACAAGTTCTGGGGATCTCAATTCAGGTCCCCATGGTTATGTACCAAGCACGTTACTGACTGAGCTTCTCCTCAGCCCCAAACTCTTCTTTCTTAACCAACACTTGCCACAAGGCTGCACGTCTGGCACATGTGCTTGTATGTAAGAATACTGTATAGCAAGTAGAAACTGCCACAAGGCACATAGCTCTGTAGACCTGCCTGGTTCTGGAATGGAAGTCACTCAATGCTTAATGCATCTTAGTCTAGTTCTATTAGAACCACACGGAGGTGCCCTCTTCTCTCTACACAAGGAACCCAGAACAAGTTTTTCAGCAGCACGTGTATAACACGAATGACAATAATGGGTTTTGATTACACATCCTTCCTTCTTTATCGTATTTTTAAAAAACAAAAAAACAAAAAACAAAAAACCTTTCCAGAGCTGGGAGCAGAAGTCAGTTGAAGAGTGCTTGCCTATCACATAAACCCAAGGATTGATCCCTAGGACCTCATAAATTTTGCACAGTGTCACATATCTGTAAGCCCGGCACTCAGAAGGTAGAGGCAGGAAGATAATAAGTTCAAAGTCATCCTTGGCTATTGGAACTTCAAGGTCAGCTGGAATACATAAAATCCTGCCTATCTCTCTATCTCTCTGTGTCTCGGTGTCGCTGTTGACTTGTGTCATCCATGGATAACCCCCTTTTGTTTTTAATTTTAATATTATTGTTACATCATGGTCTCTGGGACACATCTCCACAGATCGTCCACAGACTGCTTCCTTTGAAGACAAATGTGTTTTAGCACCTCATGCCCTGAAAGAAAAGCTTCAAATTTCATAAAATAAATAAATAAATAAATAAGTAACTTTCTCCAGGGGCAGATAATATAACCTGCTTTAGACTCAGAGTCTCAGCACTTTTAAAAAAAATTCCTGGAGAGAGAAGCTGTACTTACCACACACAGTGAAGCAATCCACTCACACGGGGCTGGTGGGGGAGTGGTGGTGGAGGCTTCAAAAAGTCAACAAGGGGACTTCCTGTTTCCTACAGAAGTTTCCTGTCTTAATCCCTGCACTGGTCTCCTGCACCGTGCTGTCAAGTACTAAATATGGCAAACACAGCACACAGCTCACTAGTCACCACCAGTAACCAATGGAGAGGACTACACTGAAGAACTTCTCAGAGAGAGGCAGAGAGAGGCACAAACCTACACTTGGACGAGGAAGTCAGGTAGGAGTACAGACTTTTCCTGTACCTTACCTTTAAGAGTCCCCAAGAGTTCCTCTGTGTCTTTGCTGGGAAGAATCCATCAGCTCGATCCCGGCACAGGAAGCAGCAAGAGGGATATGTCACATTCTGCTTAAAAGCATGCACCTGGCCTAGACCCTTGGCAGCTTCGTCACAGCGGCAGCCAGAACCAAGGCCACAGCAGGCTTAGAGTCCTCAGGTGTTCCTGGGGGCCTGCCAAGTCCACTTGGCTGATGCTCTGCCTCTCCCTGCTCCTCGGATGTTCTAGAAATGAAATACTAGGTAGAAATAGAGGTGACCTATACAGATCAGTCCTGTCCAGCTGAGAACAACACTGAGCCGCCCTGGCCACACATCAAGTCTTGTTACTGCCCAGGCATCCTAAGTGAAAAAACACATCCCATTATGTCCCTTCTGCTGAGGCAGATGTGGCCACTCCCTGGAAAGGGTACAGGATGTAATCGCCCCATCCTCCCCTCGGCTTCCTTCCTTTGCTTTTCCATGGGAGAATTCCAAGGAATGAGTTATGCACACACACACACACACACACACACACACACACACACACACACACACACACAGAGTCTGATAGAGGCTGAACAGAGAAGCTGCTATCTGGAATCTCTAGTACACCACTCCCATTTATCAGCTACGGCCTTCCCTGAAGCTAGTGAATGGACTGGGAGCAGCCACATCAGTCCAGTGAGGAATCTGTAGATTTATCACTGCAAATTATTAAAAAAGACTAGAGCCTTTGCAAACAATATATAGCTTTAATGAAAGTCTCCAAACAGTCATCAATTCAGAAGTTATCTTCTGGCCTTACTTTTAATGAATAAATGGCTACAATAATAAGTATAGCTAGTATCAGACTTATATGTATTATATGTAATTTAAGTAGATAGATAATAAAATGGTCATCAGTTGAAGGACCTTCAGTTTGTTTGCATTTCCTAGCTATTGTAAATAGAGCAGCAATGAACATGGCCTGAGCAAGCGTCTGTGGAGTAGGATGTCCAGTCCTTTGGGCATATGATGAGTGGAGTGGTATAGATGGGTCTCTCTTTCCAGACTCTCTCTCTCTCTCTCTCTCTCTCTCTCTCTCTCTCTCTCTCTCTCTCTCTCTCTCTCTCTCTCTCTCTCTCTCTGTTGTGTGTGTATCTATATTCCCATCTGGGCTGACAATGCTCCAACTCAAGAGCCATAGACTATTTAACAACAACAACAATTAAAAAACAAACAAACAACAAAACACAAAAAGGCGTGAGAAGCTCTGTTTTGAGTTGTTCGTCAGGATTTCCAAGAGTCTGCCAAAACAGTACAGGCTGTTTCTGTTATACTCAGTTGCCTCCCAGAGGCTGACAACACCATGGATTTCACACACAAAACCTGGAGAGCCTAGATGGATCTGACCCGAAAGCCTCCCACCTGAAGCTTTTGTGATACCAGAAGGCAGCATGAAAACATTCAAGAAAGGGAAGCAACCAGGCACCCTTCCTATCTATGGTCCCTATGAACTAAAGCAATGATTTGCAAGGCACGATAGCCCAAAGGTTGTCATACTGGTGCACATACCTTGGCAGTAATCAATAGCTCTTCATATGGAAGGGACACTCAACAAGAAGAAAATCATGTCTGGTCCTGGAAACCTAGCCAACTACCCAAACCTAGCCTTGGATAAAGAAGAAGAATCCACTTTATTAACCAAAAATAATTCTTAACTCTAAATATTTATCCTTATACCAACAGATAAGTATAGATCTCACCCTTCATCAAAGAAAAATTTCCTTGTAGCAGACAGATATCACAGAAAACCACAACTGATTAAAATGCAGAGAGGAAGTGACCATGTGCTGTCCAGCCCCAACTGATCTGCAGCCCCCCCCCCCCAACCTAAGCCTCAGGAATCATTTCAGAAGGGGCAGAAAGATAGCAGGAGCCAGAAGATAGGAAGTGTGATGTCAGAGCTCATCTCCTAGAAATAGCAGAAGCTACACATGTGAGGTCTCACCAGCATGGCTGCCTCCACTGTACCCATGGAACCAAAAACTACAAACAATTGAGGAATGCTGAGAGCAGGAGAGAGAGAGAGAGAGAGAGAGAGAGAGAGAGAGAGAGAGAGAGAGAGAGAGAGAGAGAGAGAGAGAGAGAGAGAGAGAGAGAGAATGAATAATTAAAGAAGTGGACCCATGCGTGGACCCAGAGCTATGCGTGTTCTGATGCTGGAAAGCCCACCAGCCATACTTGACAAACCCAGAGCAGTCTTGGGACAAATCATCACGTTTTTCCTGCATGGGGAAACAGTAGCAAATGTAGATAGAGTGCCTACTATGTGCCAGGACCATAAAGACTTTGCTTTTAAAATGGTCTCTGGCACACAACTGTATTTCCAACAGTGAAGAGGCTGAGACACAGGCAGCTCAAGTTTGAGGCCAGCCAGAGCTAGGCACCCTGTCTGTAAAAACAAAACAAAACAAAATAAAACAAACAAACAAACAAAGCAACACTCTGCTGACTGCTACCGCAGTGCTCTAAGAATGAAGTTGGTAGCAAGGTTAGACCCACGAACAGAGGAAGAGACCACAGATGAAGGTTCATGATTGACATGATTTGAACCCAGATCAAAACAATACTCAAAGCCAGGTGCTTGTACATTATTCTGCCTCCGTCAAGTAACACTCCTGAAAACTGCAGCATCTTAACTAACCTGCCAGAGGGTTCATAATGGCCTTAGTCACCATTAGATCAGTAAATAGGCCCAGGAAACACTAATTCACTCTCTTTATTAGCATCAAAGGTGGCTGTAGCCAGTTTACAACAGACTTAATAACAGAGTGTCTCTGATCTCATTCTCAGTGAAAAACAGTTCAAAACCTTGAGTTCTCGGCCGTTTTCTAGTGATAGAACAGCAGATTCCCCTGGGTTACTAGAAGGCTCACAGTACAGGAACAGGTCTCCAGGCCTGATCGTTATACATAGGTATGACACCTCAGCTGACTTCCAGATTCTGGACCATCCATAGTCTTAAATGCATCCACCTCCTCCATTCCTATATAAAGGATCCTGCTTGTCCCTAGCACAAACTACTTTTGCAATCGATTTCAAATTCACTATATACTCAATACTGTACATAGAGCAGGAACTAAATTCCCAATGAACAAGAAGATCTTAACCACCAACCAAAGAAAACACATGGTGGGACTCATGGCTCCAGCTGCATATGTAGCAGAGGATGGCCTAGTCGGTCATCAGTGGGAAGAGAGGCCCTTGGTCCTGAGAAGGCTCTATGCCCCAGTATAGGAGAATGCCAGGACCAAGAAGCAGGAGTGGGGGGGTTGGTGAGCAGGGGAGGGAGGAGAGGATAGGGGATTTTCAGAGAGGATAGCAGGAAAGGGGATAACATTTGAAATGTAAATAAAGAACATATCTAATAAAGAAAAAAAAAGAAGAGCTTTAAAGTATGGGATATGGGGAGAGATTAAGCGTTGGAGCATAGGAATCACACCAACACATGGACACATTTGTTTCACAAAGAGGGAACTTTTAAAACATAGGTAATTTAGACATGACACCTCCTCCATCATGGTAAACAAATGTACTAAGAACATACAGCCAGTATCAGACCCCAGAACCTTCCTATCCTATTTCTTTCTCCAGCCTACAGTTGTTTATGAGGGATGTCAGAGAAATAAATAACAGCATTAAAATGGGGGAGGCACATAGATCACCACTGTGCTTTCATTACTATGATAAAATGACTTTGTGTGGTACTAGGCATGGCAGATACAGAAGGGACATGGTCTAAACAGAAGGGACATTAAATACGCAAATATATAGTATGAGGGTACATTTTACACAGGGAAAAAGAGAAGGCCTGAAGTGTGAGCTGCTGCCCAAAAGACCCAATCCATGGACTAACAGGAAGGTCACTCAGCTGAGCCCTGAATGATGCTGTCAAGCAGCTGGTTTGGAGGAGAGGAAAGGGAGGTGATCCCTCCATGGAAGGGCAGGGCAGTGGCCCAAGGGCAAAAGGCTGTGCTGTGCTTTTCAGGATGGCAAAGGATCAGCATGACCAGAGCACAGAGGTGGAGGTGGGTAGAGGAGTGGGTAGAGGGTGAGGGGGGTAGGGGTTGAGGCAAGGGAGGTGGGGTGGGGTGGGGTGGGGAGGGCAGGCTCTAGGAATTTGAAGTATCTGCACAAGGAAAGAAGTTGAAGGCTAAGAACAAAAGAATGGAAACTGGTCCTTTCTCCCAGCTCCACCAGATCACTCACTGAAACCTCAATTGATTATTTCTAGAGTCCCTAGCATTCAAATCTATTGATTCCAAGGGATGCCCGAGGGAAGCACTATGGTTTGTGGCGGCTGAATGGATTAATCTTAGAAAATTAAAGATACCACTTAACTAAAGTAGCTCATTCCCCAAAGCTTGAAAAATGCTTATTGGCAGTGAAGCAGGAAAGCAGATATACAATCTTCAGGTCACAACACAACCTGACAACCAAGTCCAGCTGTGCATCCATGGCTGGCTACCTCTACACTGCCACCAAACACAAAGCTGCAGCAGGGTTTGCACATCAGAAAGGGGCAACTCTCTCTTCCTGAAAAGCCTTTAGGAATCTTGCTTGTGTTTATGAGCCCCACATGCCTATAGTCTGACCTCACCAGTGCCCACTACCAGAGCTTCACCACTCAGGCCTGCCTCTGTTTCAGTTTTGATTGGGAGCTTTCCACTCTCCCCTTGTGCTCGGGAAGCAACCAGACAAACACTCATTGGGTGTTCACTGTTTTCAGATTCCAAAATCTCCCAGAGGAAACACATTTCTACATGAATCAGAAAGTTGTTCTTAATGTACATAAAAGTCAGATCCCGGACACATGCTCCACTATGTTCATAGCAGCCTTATTTATAATAGCCAGAAGCTGGAAAGAACCCAGATGCCCCTCAACAGAGGAATGGATACAGAAAATGTGGTACATTTACACAATGGAGTACTACTCAGCTATTAAAAAGAATGAATTTATGAAATTCATAGCCAAATGGATGGATCTGGAGGGCATCATCCTGAGTGAGGTAACATATTCACAAAGGAACTCACACAATATGTACTCACTGATAAGTGGATATTAGCCCAAAAACTTAGGATACCCAAGATATAAGATACAATTTGTTAAACGCATGAATCTCAAGAAGAATGAAGACCAAAGTGTGGACACTGTGCCCCTTCTTGGAATTGGGAACAAAACACCTATGGAAAGAGTAACAGAGATAAAGTTTGGAGCTGTGAAGAAAGGATGGACCATCTAAAGACTGCCATATCCAGGGATCCATCCCATAATCAGCTTCCAAACACTGACACCATTGCATACACTAGCAAGATTTTGCTGAAAGGACCCAAAGATAGCTGTCTCTTGTGAGACAATGCCGGGGCCTAGCAAACACAGAAGTGGATGCTCACAGTCAGCTATTGGATGGATCACAGGGCTCCCAATGGAGGAGCTGGAGAAAGTACCCAAGGAGCTAAAGGGAACTGCAACCCTATAGGGGGAACAACATTATGAACTAACCAGTACTCCAGAGCTCTTGACTCTAGCTGCATTTGTATCAAAAGATGGCCTAGTCGGCCATCACTGCAAAGAGAGGCCCATTGGACTTGCCAACTTTATATGCCCCAGTACAGGGGAATGCCAGGGCCAAGGGGTGGGGGGGGGGTGGGGACTAGGGGGGGGGGGAGTGTATTGGGGACTTTTTGGATAGCATTGGAAATGTAATTGAGGAAAATACCTAATAAAAAACAAACAAACAAAAAAAAGTCAGATCCCAGATTTAAAAAAAAATAGGGCTTCAAATCTAACCCCAAGTTGATATACATATATGAAATACATCCTTAAAATTTAGCTTAGGAAGTGGCAAGCAACCAACTTCAATAAAAAGGGATGGCCATTAAGAACTCACCCCAGGCAACGTTAGTATACATAGACAGCCCTCTTCTAACTCTTAAAGTAGCTTTCTAGGCAGCCTCTTCAGTCCCCCATCTGGGAGACAAAAAGATACAGGTGGTCTGTGCCAGGATTTTGGCTAGCTTGACTTTCATCTAGGTCTCCTGCATGTAACCACAGCTGGGGTGAGTCCACAATTTGCAACTGCCATGTCTTGACCAGAGGACAGTTCTTTACAACACTCCTCTCATCCTTCAGCTCTTAAACTCTTTTTGCCTTCTCTTCCTTGGTGTGTGTGTGTGTGTGTGTGTGTGTGTGTGTGTGTGTGTGTGTGTAGTGAGTGTATGTATGTATATGTGTATGGTGTGTGCGTTTATGTGTGTGCACATGTATGTGTGTGTGTGTATGTTGTGTCTGTGTGTGTTTATGTGTGTGTATGTTGTGTCTGTGTGTGTTTATGTGTGTGTATGCTCTGTGGGGATTAATACATATGCTTGGCTTAGGACTGAGCACTCAATCTCTTTATTATCAGCACTCTGGCCGGTTGCAAATCTCTTCACTGACTGATGTCAATTTTGGGGGTGGAGGTAAGAAAAAGCCTCCAACCTTGATTGGAGGAAGTTATGTGCTTTTTTATTAGATATTTTCTTTATTTACATTTCAAATGTTATCCCATTTCCTGGTTTTCCCTCTGAAAACCCCCTATCCCACCCCCTCTCCCCCTGCTTACCAACTCACCCACTCCCGCTTCCCTGTCCTGGCATTTGTCTACACTGGGGCTTCCAGCCTTCTCAGAACCAATGGCCTCTCCTCCCACTGATGTCCAACAAGGCCATTCTCTGCTACATATGCAGCTGGAGCCATGGGTCAGAGTTATGCTGGTTTTTATTCCAAATATAATATTATTGTAAGTAAGGATAGATATTGACATAGATTTTAGGCATGTAAAAATCTGCAATTAAAATGAAACCAGTGAATAACAATGTAAAACGTTTCACTTGATTATATCCACTTGATCCACAACATGGAAATCTTCTTCCAACGATGCTTTAGATGATTTCCAGCGATTGACACAGCAGTTAGGTCAGGAATACATCCAAGAGCTGTCCTGCTGAAAGCATGCGTCAGGAAACTCCAGCATATTTGCATTAATGAACATTCTCAGAATTGGTTTTAGAATTTAACATGAGTCAGAGTCAAACATGCCATGCGGATTTTTGCTCCCTGAAAGAACAGTTTTCAAATTTGACTGCATGTGGGTTACGATCACCTGCGACTCTTGTTTAAGATTCAGATTTCAAGAAAATCACAGAAATTTTGACACATTTGGTAAAGGGCATTATGAATCTGTGTTTCAATAACAAATCCAAGCAATTCTAATACAAGCAAACCTTGAGCCATAGTTTGAAAGATTGATTGGCATTCTCAATAGTGTCAAAAGTTAGGTGCAGACATAGTTTTTTATAATTCCTGCTTCTGGTCAGTAGCTGGCACAGAGGTCCTTACAGTTTCTATTTTTGCTATAAAAATGTTGCCAAGAATAACTTTTTTCATGTCCAAGTTAAACATGGTGTTTATAAAAGGTGTAAGAGGAGGATCATGGGTGTATGTGTCTGTCCACACAATGGATAATGTCACAATAATAACTACCACATCCTAGTTGCCAGGACCTTTAACGAGGAAGACTGAAAGTTATTTCCCCCAATACTATTGTGTCTCTTACTAGAAAAAAAATAAAGCCAATCTTTACACATTTGTCCTTATAAGCTATAAATGAACATACTAAATTTGTCCATTATATTTCTTTAATGTTTATTTAATTAATTCAATGTGAGATACTTTCTCCCTTAATTCTATGACTAAGAGATATCTGATAGCTTGTGAGGATAGCTCCGGTTATCTTTCTGAATTAGACACCTTAGACAAATGATTAACCTTCCAAAGTTTTGGTCTTCTTGTCTGCAAAGGTGGGACAGCAACAATATAAAGGATTGTAAAATAATATCAAGTGAGCAGCAAGGAGCCTGGGGCAGCTCAGCATCCCCTGTGATAGTGTCCCTGGTGTGGCCAGTAGGAAAGACTAAACCATTGACACAAAATCTGAAGAAGCTTTCAGAATGTTCTCATTACAACAAATACACCAAGCAGACCAGCGGCAGCTCCCCCAGAATGGAGCTGGCCAGAGGGAGTGAGCTCTGGAGTTACCCAAACCCTCATGCGAATAGATTCTGCTCAAATTTTCATTAAAACTGAAGCAATATCTTTGGAAGAGAAAACTTGCCTATTTTCAACTAACTAAAAGAATTGTGCTTATTTCTTCAGTTTATTACACACACTCGTTTCATAATCATTTTTGGGAAAGGTTAAATATAGCAAATAAAGCTGAAATCGTAGGACATCTTTGTGAGAGTCGATGGCATCCATCCAAGATGCCTTTCCTGGAACAAACTGTAACAACTTGGTTCCCTTCCGCCCTTCCCTAACAAGCTATATTTAAGAGTCTGTAAGTATTTTCATTATAAAATACCCTCACTATGATTTGTGATTTTTACCTTCTAGCCTGCTTCAGAGTTTCTATATAAACAGCTCAATAAAATGTTTGGAAAAAAAAGCAAGTTTTCTAATTTAAAACTTAGATAAGAATACAAGAAGACAAAAAAACAGAAGTTGCAGAGAGGTAATGGCTGTCACATGAAAAAATTGTTATGATTTAATGAACAAAGTCAGATGCATAAACATGCTAAAACTATTCTTAAGATGTTTTCTTTTATGGCTTTTCACATTGGCCGCTAAGACTCTGCAACTCATTAAAACACATGGAATATTTTTAACATATGAACTTAGAACAACTTAAAACACATACCACCAAGGATGGCAACTTCACTTAGTCACCACACAGAACTTAAACTAGAAAGAAATAACTAACCACGCAGAAGGGAACAACTAACAAGCTTGAAAATATTACATGCAAAAAGGATGAGAAACTTACAGTGTGCACATTAACCTAAACCAGCCTTAGTATTACAAACGCGTGGAGAGCCAAGGCCTGAGGAATGGTTCCGTGGGGGAAGGTCCTGGTATCAAGCTAGATGACCTGAGTTCAATCATTTAGATGGCTTAAGGAGAGAAATGACTCCTGAAAGGTGTTCTCTGACAGACACATGCACAGGAATACATGTGTACCCATATCCCCACGCACATACAGAAGAAATAGATGTAACCTTCTAAAATTAAAAAAATAAAAACCAAAGAACAGGACAGGCAGGCATGGAGCATTTTCTATCTTTTGCTGGAATGCAGATGTATACCACACAGCAGCACCATGGAGGCTCAGCCTTATCCTAGTCAAGACCTTTATGGTCATCTCCAATTTACAGGAAATGTGGAAGCCAGCAGAAGGGGCTGAAAGACCCTTCCAGAAACTAAAACCCAAGCCTAGAAAGCGGCATCTCAGGACAAGTCAGAGAGCTTTTGTGTCACCAAGACAAGGCGATAAACACCAAAGCCATGGAATTCCCTTTGTTTGACAGTCCCAAATTAGGCAAATTTGGCCTACAGTTTTGGAAGTCAACTCTTATGAGGATTTTGGGGTGCTGAGACAGGCTGTGTGTCTGTTAAAATTCCCGGCACCACACACTTCCGATGAAAACATCCTGTGGTCTTCTGGGTTAGTCCTCATTAGAAACAATGAAAGTCATTACGTCCTCTATGGTGCTGGGAGCCAGGACAACAGCGCCTTCTGATGAGGGGGTTCACTGGAAGAACAGGAGGCAAGCTTCAGCTTCTGGGTTACCGGAAATACTGTCTTCTGATCTGGGTGCTACTGCCACAGATACGCTCATTGAAAGCTGAAAACGTGATTGTTGTACCTCTCTTTATCTGGTATGTTGTTCCCTAAGAGCAGAAAGCAGGTTGAGAGAGAAACGTGCAGCCCAAAACTGAAATCTTAATACTAGACAATCCTAGTTTATTATCTTAGGTAAAGACCGTGAAACAGCTGTTAAGTGTGGCCTCCAATGTCTGCTCAGTTCATTTAAACAACTAACATCTACACAAAAATTCTGTTGGGGTGCACCATATGAAACTGTGGTCTGTTCTTCCTTACCTACCTAAGGCATTCTCTGATTGGCCTTAATTAAAATCTGATGGCTAATTAGCTAGGCAGGAAGTTTAAGGCAGGACTTCCTGGGACAGAGAAAGGAACTCTGTTAAGAAAGAGGAGGCCTCTTTCACCACAAAGCATGTGAGAACCCGGAAAGCACTATGGGCCTGGAAGGTATTGCTAGCCCCCACACAACTGGATGGAGCGTGGGGGGTCAGGTTAACTCAGATGAGCTTGTTGAGAGTTTGCCCAGCTAATGCCTAAGCTTTGAAATATTAAAAGGGCTGGGTGTGGTGGCCCATGCCTTTAATCCCAGCACTTGGGAGGCAGAGGCAGGTGAATTTCTGAGTTCGAGGCCAGCCTGGTCTACAGAGTGAGTTCCAGGACAGCAAGGGCTACACAGAGAAACCCTGTCTTGAAAAAAAAAAAAAAAAAGAAAGAAAAAAAAATTAAAAGATTTCTGTGTGGTTATATGGAGAAGCAGCTGGTTAAGGAATAACTGCCGCTGTATTAATTTTCAGCATTAACATATTATTAATATTAATTTTATATTAATTCATTGTGATATTAATAATCATTTTTACAAAATTCCCTTAAATGCACAGTATCCTGTAAGTCTCCTATCCTTATTCATGTGCTGTATGTACAGTAGGTCACATTGTCAAGACTCTATCTCTGCCTTAACGTTTACTTCCTGCCTGTATAAGCCTCAGGTGAGGCAGAGGAAAGAAAGCACGACCTTTCACCTTTCGTGGGCATGTATATAGTCCTGCACATATGATGTCTAGGACTATATGTGTGCCTTTTGCCCACATTGTTTCAATGCATTTTTCAGCCACCCCTTTATATGAATCTTGTGGTGCCATGTCCACCTCAGGCAACTGCAGTGCTAAAGACCTGTCACTGCCTGCTTTCAGGCAAGCGTGGTGGTTTGCATGTAAACACCCTCCATAGGCTTATCTGTTTGAAAGCTTGCCTCCCAGTGGGTGAAACTGTTAGAGAAGGAGGGAGGGTAGTCATCAGGGATAGAGTCAAGTGTGCTCTCTGCTTGCTCTTTGCAGCTTGGGATGTGAGTTTTCAGCTGCCGCTTCCTACCATACCTGCCTGCCTGCTGCTCCCCACCATGGTGGCGATGAATTCCTATGCCCCTGGATCTGTAAGCTCCAAGTAAAATCTTTCTTCTATAGGTTGCCCAGGTCATGCATTTTACCACAGCAATAGAAAAAAAAAGTCCTATAAGGTACTGGAGACAGGGCTTGATGGTTATGAGTGCTTATTGCTCTTGCAGAGGACCTGGGTTCAGTTCCCAGCAACCTTGACTTGGGGTTCTCAACCACTGTGACTCAGCGCCCTTGAGCATTTGCACCCACATACACACATAATAAAAAGTAAAAGGAACTATTTGTATTTATAAAGAAGAGCCCCCCCAGAACGAGGCTACTCCAGAGAGTACCCAGAATCCTTGAGTGGTGATAGTTCATCAGGGATGAAGCTTACAGGGGGAGCTCTAAGCACATTATGGCCACTTTGTGGACTGCCAAGTGATCTTCATGGTATTAGGGTTGTAAGGCTGTAGCTTTTCAAAGCTGCTATGGAGCTGGAGATGAAATACGTAAGCTTTAAAGCACTGTACTTCTTATATACTTAGAAGCCTTTGGTTAATTTCCAGAGTGCTGAAAAAGGCAACGTTGACAGTTTCTTCCAGCACTCATTGGTGTTTAGAGGAGACTTTTTTTTAATTGTATATTTTATTTGTTTACATTTTAAATGTTATCCCCTTTCCCAGTTTCCCTTCTGCAAACCCTCTATCCCATCCCCAGCCCCTTACCCTGCTTCTATGAGGATGCTCCCGCACCCACCCACCCATTCCTGCCTCACTGCCCTAGCAATCCTCTACCCTGGGGCATCAAGCCTTCACAGGACCAAGGGCCTCCCCTCCCACTGATGCCAGATAAGGCCCCTTCAGCTTCTTAAGTCCTTTCCCTAACTCCTCCACTGTGTCCCCCATGCTCAGTCTGATAGTTGGCTGCGAGTCTCCACATCTGTATTGGTCAGGTTCTAGCAAAGCCTCTCAGGAGACAGCTGTATCAGGCTCCTGTCAGCAAGCACTTCTTGGCATCAGCAATAGTGTCTGGGTTTGGGATGGATCCCCAGGTGAGGCAGTCTCTGGATGGCCTTTCCTTCAGGCTCTGCTCCACCCTTTGTCCCTGTATTTCTTTTAGACAGGAGCAATTCTGGGCTAAAATTTTGGAGATGGGTGGCCCCATCCCTCATTGGGGTGTGTGTGTGTGTGCATGCCTAAACTCTTTCTCCCTCCCCTTTGTGGGCTATTTCAGTTAATGTCATCCCTATGAGGTCCTGGGAGGCTCATGCTTTCCTGGCATCTGGGACTTTCTGGTTGTTACCCCGAGTTCCCCATCCCCCATTGCTGCACACCTCTGGTCAATTTCCTGACCATCTGTGCATCTCCTCCATCTCCTCCCATACCTGATTCTTCCTCTCTTTTTCCCCTCCCCTTCTTCTCTTCCTCCCAAGTCCCTCCCACCCTCTACTTCCCTGGATTATTTTGTTCCCCCTTCAAAGTAAGACTGAAGCATCCACTCTTTGGTCTTCTTTCCTCTTGAGTTTCATATGGCCCTTGAGTTGTACTGTGGGTATTCCACATTCTCTGCCTAATATTCACTTATCAAAGAGTACATACCACTTGTGTTCTTTTGTGACTGAGTTACCTCATTCAGGATGCTATTTTCTAGATCCATCCATTTGCCTGTGAATTTTGTGAAGTCCATTGTTTTTAATAGCTGAGTAGTACTCCATTATGTAAATGCACCACATTTTCTGTATCCATTCCTCTGTTGAGGGACATCTGGGTTGTTACAAGCTTTTGGTTATTATAAATACGGCTGCTATGAACATAGTGAAGCATGTGTCCTTATTAGATGTTGGATCATCTTCTAGGTATATGCCCAGGAGTGGTATAGCTGGGTCCTCAGGTAGTACTATGTCCTATTTTCTGAGGAACCGCCAGACTGATTTCAAGAGTGGTTGTACAAGCTTGCAATCCCACAAGCAATGGAGGAGTGTTTCTCTTTCTCCACATCCTCACCAGCATCTGCTGTTAAGTTTTTGATCTTAACCATTCTGACTAGTGTGAGGTGAAATCTCAGGGTCATTTTGATTTGCATTTCCCTGATGACTAAGGATGTTGAACATTTCTTTAGGTGCTTCTCCGTCATCCAAGTTTCCTCAGTTGAGAATTCTCTGTTTAGCTTTGTTCCCCATTTCTATTTATTTATTTATTTATTTATTTATTTATTTTTATTAGATATTTTCTTTATATACATTTCAAATGCTATCCCCAAAAGTTCCCTATACCCTCCCTCCACCCTGCTCCCCTACCCACCCACTCCCACTTCTTGGCCCTGGTATTCCCCTGTACTGGGGCATATAAAGTTTGAAATACCAAGGGGCCTCTCTTCCTAGTGATGGCCTACTAGGCCATCTTCTGCTACCTACGCAGCTAGAGATACGAGCTCTGGGGGTACTGGTTAGTTCATATTGTTGTTCCACCTATAGGGTTGCAGACCCCTTCAGCTCCTTGGGTGCTTTCTATAGCTTCTCCATTGGGGGCCCTGTGTTCCATCTTATAGATGACTGTGAGCATCCACTTCTGTATTTGCCAGGCACTGGCATAGCCTCATACAGGACAGCTATACCAGGGTCCCTTCAGCAAAATCTTTCTGGCATATGCAATAGTGTCTGGGTTTGATGGTTGATTATGGGATGGATCCCCGGGTGGGGTAGTCTCTGGATAGTTCATCCTTTCATCTTAGCTCCAAACTTTGTCTCTGTAACTCCTTTCATGGGTATTTTGTTCCCTATTCTAAGGAGGAATGAAGTATCCACCCATTGGTCTTCCCTCTTCTTGATTTTCTTGTGTTTTGCAAATTGTATCTTGTGTTCCCCATTTTTAAATAGGGTTATTTGGTACTGGAGTCTAACTTCTTGAGTTCTTTGTACATATTGGATATTAGCCCTCTATCGGATGTAGGCTTGGTAAAGATCTTTTCCCAATCTGTTGCCATTTTGTACTGTTGACAGTGTCCTTTGCCTTACAATAGCTTTGTAACTCTATGAGGTCCCATTTGTCAATTCTTGATCTTAGAGCATAATCCATTGGTGTTCTGCTCAGGAACTTTCCCCCTGTACCCATGTGTTCGAGGTTCTTCCCCACTTTCTCCTCTATCAGTTTCAGTGTATCTGGTTTTATGTGGAGTTCCTGGATCCACTTGGACTTGAGCTTTGTACAAGGAAATAAGAATGGATTAATCTGCATTCTTCTACAGGCTGACAGACAGTTGAACCAGCACCATTTGTTGAACATGCTGTCTCTTTTCCACTGGATGGTTTTAGCTCCTTTGTCAAAGATCAAGTGACCTTAGGTGTGTGGGTTCATTTCTAGGTGTTCAATTCTATTTCATTATTCTACCTGTCAGTCACTGTACCAATACCATACAGTTGTGTTGTTTTATTTTTTTATCACTATTGCTATCACTATCACTATTGTTCTGTACCACAGCTTGAGATCAGGGATGGTAGGTGATTTATTGTTGAGAATAGTTTTTGCTATCCTGCATTTTTGTTATTCCAAATGAATTTGAGAGTTGCTCTAACTCTATGAAGAACTGAGTTGGAATTTGATGGAGATTTCATTGAATCTGTAGATTGCTTTTGGCAATATGGTCATTTTTACTATATTAATCCTGCCAATCCATGAGCATGGGAGATCTTTCCATCTTCTGAGATCTTCTTTGATTTCTTCTTTGATTTCTTTTCAGAGACTTGAAGTTCTTGTCATACAGATCCTTTATTTGTTTGGTTAGAGACACACCAAGGATCCTATCCCCAGCTGTTCCTTGGTTCCTGAATCTGGATGGCTCTGGGAGGGTCCCTCTTGGAATTTGAGCAGAAGTGGTGGTCTCACCTGTGCTCTCAGGTATGTCAGCACTTCCGAGAGACCAACTCTCTCCTGGTCTTATTTGGTTATGGAGAGTTTGGCACAGGGTCAGTTCTGGGGTGCAGACAGAAACTGGTAGAGGAGACTTTTAAGAGTTCCTACTTCTGCTGGGCGTGGTGGCGCACGCCTTTAATCCCAGCACTCGGGAGGCAGAGGCAGGCAGATTTCTGAGTTCAAGGCCACCCTGGTCTACAAAGTGAGTTCCAGGAAAGCCAGGGCTATACAGAGAAACCCTGTCTTGAAAAACCAAAAAAAAAAAAAAAAAAAAAAGAGTTCCTACTTCTACTATTGCATAGGTCTGTCTCCTCAAAGCTATCTGTTACCATTTGAATATGAAATTTCTTCCATAGCCTAATGTGTTTGAACACTTGGCCCTCAGCTGGCAGTACTGCTCAGCCAGGTTCTGAACCCTTTAGGATATGTACTTGGCTGATGGAAGCATGTCACTGTGGCAAGGCTCTGAGGTTTTATGGCCTGGCCCCACTTCCTGTTGTTCTTGCTCTGCTCCCTGACTGCAGGCCTAGCCTCACATTCCTGATGCCATGCATTTCCTGCCATGATGTATCCCTTCTGGAACTGTTAGCCAAAATAAATCCTTTGTCTCCTAAGTTGCTTTTATTGGGGCATTCTTTTACAACAAGAAATTAACTACTACAGAACAACCTTTCAAAGCATCCAGAAAACCAGAGCTTACAGAATCTGAAGCATGGATATCCTGTGTTGGTAAATAATAGATTGTGCCTGATGTGCAGGCTTCTGTGGAGTAGCTACTTGATGGACCATGCAGGACAAATTCTTCATCCATATCTGGTTTCTCTCTCCAACAGGCACGGCCACTGGACACCAATAATCGGAGACTATTTCATGCATGAAATTAACTGTTGTACTTTAGAACTGTCTTGTTGCAGGCACACGGATGTGCCAGCAAATAGCCTTAATAGAGTTATTTCCTTAGTGCATCAGTTTCTAAAGTACATTTTTAGAAACTCCAAGCTGTTCCCTACTTAGAAGTTCATACCCTGCTCTAGGACATATCAAAGCTCCAGAAACTTCAGACTTGCATGGCCTGCACTGATTGGCCCAGGGTACCTTTTCTAAGAGAATGGCCTGGAAAATGTACCTGGAGAGCATGTGTTAATGAATACCCACTGTTTCCCAGCTCTGAGAGATGTTTGTTCTGAACAATCATGGGTAGAATCAAAAGGGTTGTTTTAGTTAGGGTTTCCATTGCTATGAAGACAACATGACAAAGGCAACTCTTTTTTAATTAATTAATTTTACGTATATGAGTGCCTGTGTTCAGACACACCAGAAGAGGACATCAGATACCATTACAGATGGTTGTGAGCCACCAAGTGGTTGTTGGGAATTGAACTCAGAACCTCTGGAAGAGCAGCCAATGCTCTTAACTGATGGGTCATCGCTCCAGCCCCAGCCAATGCAACTCTTACAAAGGCAAACATTTAACTGGGCCAGGGTTATAGCTTTAGAGATTTAGTCCATTATCGTCCTGGCAGACATCGTAGCAGTGTGTAGGCAGATGTGGTGCTGGAAGAGCTAAGAATTCTATATCTTGATCCAAAAGCAGCCAGGAGGAGACTATCTCCCATAGGCAACCTGGAGGAGGCTTTCTACCATACTGGGCAGAGCTTGAGTATAAAGACCTCAAAGACCACCCCCACAGTGACATACTTCCTCCAACAAGGCCACACCCACTCATAGTGCCACTCCTCATGGGCCAAGCACCCAAACACATGAATCTATGAGGGCCAAGCCCAATATTGAAAGTTTTAAAGGAAGCCTAATTCTTGCATCTTCTTGTCTTCTAGGAAAACTACAGAGAGAGCCCACTCTCACAAGTTTCCCAAAGAGCAAGAAGTCAGAAATAGTTCTGCCTTAAAGGTTTCTGACTCACCATCTAGTTCATGAACCTCTGTCCCTTGAGACCACAGAGATGCCAGCTCTGGAACATTATATCTCTCCAAACACGGACTAAGATGGTCCTTTCTAAGGATTACACTGCTCATACTAAACTCTGTAGCTACCCAAGATCCATTCTGATTTTTCATGACATCATTAGATATTTCAAGGCCTTAAGTCTGTTAAGGACTCAGAGTAATGATAGTTAATATTTCCTCAGTATTGGGTACTGTGGGAAATACTACCAAGATGCTCAGTTACCCTATCACATTAGCTTATAATTTTCCCAGTGACTCTATGAGTAAGCCTCATTATATCATCTAGTTTATTTATGCAGTATCCGAATCTACACTAGCTTGCTCACAGACATAGGAGAAAAGCCAACTCAAACTCACAGCCAGGCCATGGGTCTTTGGAATCTCTACTTTTCACCTGCAGCTCTTCTGAGGTAAAGACCTGAGAATCCTGCAAACTTTTCAGGGCTGCTTCAAACGTTTAATCCTGTCAGCTCCATCATTTCATTCTCAGGGGAGTAGAATTTTAACATTCTTGACGGTATTCCTTTTCAGTCCCCACATTATCACGAGTTCACAGCAGTCTCTTGATCACATCTGAACCTGAGCCACAGAAGTCTCTGTGTGGAATATTAACATGTTAGGCAGCCCCAGCAAGGCAACCAGTCTGCTCCGTACCTTGTTCTTCTCATCTGTGAAACAGAAACTGTACTAGTTCATACCATGGGATGGGGAGTGCAGTGAATGTTTGCTTAGCTTCCTAGGGGAGATAACCCATTTACAACCTTCTTGTTCAATAATGCAACGTTTTCCTGTTTAAAGTCTGCTGGGGCAATGCATTTATGGATCTGAAAACACCTCTACATGACCTGTCATCACAAGAAACAAGATATAAGGGCTTTATAACAAATAAGGATGTTTTTATTTGTGATAGGAATGGGTTAAATACTGTCTTACTCAATGTCCTATTGCTGTGAAGAGACACCATGATGATGACAACTCTTATAAAGGAAAACATTTGATTGAGGCTGGCTTACAGTGTCAGAGGTTTAGTCCATTATCATCATGGCAGGACCATGGCAGTCTCCAGACATGGTGCTAGAGAAGTAGCTAAGAGTTCTAAGCCTGAATCAATCAGGCAGCAGTAAGAGGGACACAGACACTTGGCCTGGCTTGAGCATTTAAAACCCAAAGTGCACCCCATTGACACTCCTATTCTAACAAGACCACACCTACTCCAACAAGACCACATCTCCTAATCTCTCTCAATTAGCACCACTCCCTAATAGCCAAGCATTCAAATATATGAGCCTATGGGAACCATTCGTATTCAAACCACAGTAAGTATTTAGACAAAAGAGGGTTTTCTTAGATGGTCTGGAAAACCCTCTATATGATAGTCTGATTTCTTTATTAACCTGTTGCCTTGTACTCATTGGCTTTGATGCTGTCTATCTTGCTCCTCCCCCTTCACACCTGTACACTCTGCTCTCTCTCCTGGGAAGTGATTTGTGTGAACTTCATCAACAGGGAGCAGCACAAAAAGATAACATGGGGGACAAGGGGAAGAGAGAGAGAGGGAGGGAGGGAGAGAGAGAGAGAGAGAGAGAGAGAGAGAGAGAGAGAGAGAGAGAGAGAGAGAGAGAGAGAGAGAGAGGAGGGGGGATTACTAAGTGATATTTTTCTGAGCACTGCTAATTGACTACAAGGCTCTTTCCAGAACAAAGCCTCAGTCATTCTGTACTTAGCATTCTAGGTGTTTCTATTGTTCACCTCATGCAAGCATGTGATAAGAAATGTAAAGAAGAAATTTTGTGTGTGTGTGTGTCAGTGCTGTGAGATGTCCAAGGGTCCTGCCAGCTACTTGATTTTCAGCTTTATTTTCATTAATTGAAATCCATGCACAGAAGCATACAGGAAATGCTTAGTTCTTAGCTGTATATAGCTAAGTCACAGACTAATAAATGAAGACTGTGTCTGCTTTGTCAGTAAAATGTATCCCATCTTCTAAAACACCAAAATAATAGTGTGTGAATATCAGAAGTAGGAGAAGGTAATGGAAGAAATTTGTCACTCTCCTTAACAAAATATAAAATTTGAAAAATGCCAAGTGCTACAGCTATATCTCAGAAATACTGCCGGCAAAAATGACAGGAACATGGGGCGCAAGTCAACACAGAAACAAGTTTGTAAATAAATGCAGAAAACAAGAACGTGAAAGCATCACTCTCTGGCCACAGAACTTTCCTGTACCTAGAAGATGATCCGAGAAAAATGCCACCCATAACAAGCATGAAGCTGGGGTAGAATTTGTTTTGTCTTTCTCTGACTAGCTAGGGCACAAAATAAATCTGTTAAACAGAGGGAAAGTCACATATCCCGACCTTCGGTTCTACAACAGTATGCTTCCCACGGTCTCTGTTTGAAACTTGAACTGGTTTTGTAACAAAATGATAAATGTCACCACCTCCAGATCACAACCTTTCAGACCATCTAGCATGCATGGAAAGGGAAAGATGGAGATCCATCTAATAAACTAAGGGAGGAAGTTAGCATATTGAAAAAAACAGTAAGAAGCAGAACGAGGTGAAAACTGCAGCTGGAATCATGTCAACACCCAAGGTACCACGATCCCTCTTTTGAGAAAAAAAAAAATGGAATTTGACATTCAAGGGCACAGTCTGTGGACAAGGAGGTGCTAGGAAGATGAGATTATCCACTCAAAAGAGACTGAAGCTGGTGCTGCCCCAGCCTACTGGGGACACTGTCTGGAAGTACCATGTACTGGTGACATACAAACAGCACACATTTCCCAGAGTTCTGAAGATGGATCCAAGATCACAGAAGCAGTGAATTCGGGTCTACTGAGGACTACGCTCTTCTCATCCTCAAGCTAGAAGAGGAAAACAAGTTCCTTTTATAAGGGCCGTATCTCACTCATCAGGCTTCTGCTCCTCTGACCTAACCGCATTCCCCGAACATATACTAACACCACCATCTTGGAGGTCAGGACTTGAACACATTACAACAGTGCAACACATTACAACAGTGCAATCACAAGAACACTCAGACCACAGCAGAAAATGGAGGCAATCCACTAATCCCTGATGAGGATCTACAATATATAAAGAACTCCTACAACTCAACAACCAAATAAATAAAAACTCATCAGGTTGAAAAATGAGCAATGAATGTGAATAAACATTAATTCAAAGCTGACACATAAATAACTAACAAACACATCAAAAGATACAAATCACAATGATACCTTAGCTAGCACATGCTAACTACACAGTGCTTGGCACCAAGCTTTCTCCCCAGCTATCTTTTTACTTTTGAATTTGAGCCAGAGGCTTACTAAGTTGCCTAAGCTGGTGTTGAGCTCACAATATAGCCAAACAGGCCTTGAACTTAACTTAAAATCCTAATACCTCATTCTCCAGAATATCTAGGACTATAGGGCTGCATCACCTGGCCTCACTAGGAGAGTTATAAATTAAAAACAGAAAATAACAGGTGTTAATAAAAATGTACAGACATTGTTAAACTTGTGCTGATTGGAAACAAGAGTGGTGCAGCTACTGGGAAAGGCTAATGATTAAATGATGGGATTCAATAAACGTATTTAATAATTGGGTAAAACGCTATACATTTTCTATAGATCTTTGTAAAAAAGCAATGAATAGTCCCACAGGTATGAATAAATGGCTTCAGAATTGGTAGAGTGCATTGCTGTGAGACTTCCCAACAGCTATGGAGAAAGAAAAAGAAAAAATACCCTATCATTCCTCTTTTCTAACTCTCAAAAAAGTTCACTAAACCCTAAGGCCCTATAAGAATTTCTCGTTTTCTAAACATGTGTCTACTACTTCTTACTCATACTCACTGTATGTGCTATGACTCCTGGGGTACCCTGCCCCCAAATCTTGTCCTCAGAGGACAAAAAGTCATGCAGATACAGCAATGCAACAACTCTGAGGACAAATGAACTTCCACGGCATTCAAAACTGAGTGTGGTAGGTCACACCTGCAGTCTACGGATGTAGGAGGTTGAGGCAGGAGGATTGCTGTGAGGTGGAAGCCAACACAAATGACTTAATGAGTTCATAGGCTACAGAGTGAGACCTTGGATCAAGGAAAAGAAGAAAAAGGAAAGCTGAAATGTAAAGAATGTTCACAATGAACATGGACAATCAAGTGCTCTGTTATTCTAACACTGATAGCACACTGCCTCCCCAGATCTACCTTTAACTTTGAAATGTCAATTGCATGTGCATTTCACCAGCCCTAGAGTTTCTCTCAGGCTTTATGTCTCAAGTGGGGTAAGTGCATTCCAGAAACACACAGATGTGCCCTATTTCCTGTGCCAAACCTATCTGAGATACAGAACACATTCTTGTTGGCCACTATTTTCCCCAAAGGTTGGAAGAGGGAGATATTCCAAATAACATCAAGTGATTTAATTAATGTTTTTAGAACAGCATTACTACAAGACAATCCAGGTGCATCACAGACAGGTTAAGTTAAAGACTTTGAATAATTTAGACCTACTAGCAGCTTTGCTTGAGCTAAACTTCTATAGACCAACATAACGTATTCCCCAACTTCCTCAGAGTAGTCTGGAAGAAACCTCCAAGAAGCCCTATTTTAAGTATTCTATAAAACTGGAATGAAGTGTCACCTACGAGAATAGTTGCTGCCAATCAAGCACTTTCTCTAAGTCAAGCATGGCACAAGGTGTTTTTCAGATACTCTTCATTCCTTTCTCCAGTCTTGCTGGGTAACAGTGCCATAAAACAGAGGATAAAACTGAAATCTTACAGAACATGTTCAAGTTTAAGCAGTTAGTCAATGACAAAGGCGGGGTCAATTGGAACCAGTCGGAACAGCCTAAGTTTTCTCTCTAGCCATAATCTTCTAAGTAGGACAGACATGTGAGGCCTCCTACTCATTCCAAATTGGTAGCAAACAGTAGCAGATTTTTGAACAAAGGGCAAGATGGCTGCCTACCACTGCTATGTCTGCTGGCATTTTCCAGCCAGGAGAAACTATACTGGGTGTTGTCAAACTCAACTTTCAACACAAGAAAAGAAATTCTGGATTTAAATAAGCACCTCTGGTTATGGAGAAGAGCCTAAGAGCACCGCAATCATATAACAAATAACAGAGCTGCAAGAGTGGCTAATAAATGGGTACATTCTAAGTAAGAAAATATGGCAAATGGTGGGGGAGAGTCTGTCTTACTGGAAAAGAGCAGGTCCCTTCTGCGGGCTTCCTGGACATAAAGAACAACTATCAAGTTTTAATAGTTTCTCTAACTCACCAAGAACAGTGTTTGTTACCTTTGTAACGAGCTTTAACTGTGGGACTCTTGAGGCCTTTCATAACCGCCAACACTGAGAACTTGCATTCCTCTTGTTTATGTACATCAGCAAGGAAATGGGACAGACAGAGGAAGGAGTTTCATGTTGGGGAAGGGTAGGGTATATGAGTAATGCCTGCGTACCTCTGGGACAGATAGTGCTCTTTTGCTCTTGAGTGAATAGATAAGCCTGTGCATTGTATTACGACCAAGCCCTCTGACTAAAACAGGATAGTCTAGAAATAGTTCAGAAGCACGGGATACTTGAAACTCATAAATGTGCTTTCAAGAGGAGGTTATTTTTATAAACCAAATACCCACAGGAAATTTTGTTATTCTCCTTCTACTCTATAGTCTAACTAAAGATCCATATTGTACTAACACAAAGACCTTCTTGGACTAAATCCCAGTCACTGTTGGTTTACTTAAAAACCATGAAAACTTACTAAATATCATTTTGTCCTAAAGAACATCTGCCTATAAAGACTACCCTTTAGCCAGCCATGCTCAGGTTGTGAAGACATCTCTTTGCGCCACTAACTTACATTCTCACAAAACATAAAATACAAAGTTTTTTTTTTTATTCTCGAATTTATTTATCTCATTTTAAACAGGCATCATGTACTATAGATATAATTATTATAACTAATTCATATGAACCAAACCCTAACACCAATTCTGAACACAAAAAGAAAGTCCACTTGGGCAATTCAAGGCAAAACAGGAGATAAAGAGAATAGTGGTGGGAGATGGAATCCCACCCATCTCAGGAGAGCCACAAGCTATCACTCCATTACACACAAGTGATTGTGTACTGACACATATATATTACATGGTGGCATACAGATGAGATAACCTTCACATTTTTGAGGAAATTGAAATTTTACATAAACTAGTAGCAATCTCATATTATATATTAATTGTATCTAACTTGAAGTTAGTGCTTACTGAACAGATTAATTCTAACTATATGTGATTTAAATTACACTTAATTATATTTACATTATACACATGTTATATAAAGATAAAATTTGGATTAATGTTTTAAAATTTTAATAACCTTATTTGATTCGTTTTCTTGAATTTCTTGACTTACTTTCTTGACTTTCTTGATTTTACTTTCTTTTTTTTAATTTTTAATATTTTTATTACATATTTTCCTCAGTTACATTTCCAATGCTATCCCAAAAGTCCCCCATAGCGCCCCCCACTTCCCTACCCACCCATTCCCATTCTTTTGGCCCTGGCATTCCCCTATATTGGGGCATATAAAGTTTGCAAGTCCAATGGGCCTCTCTTTCCAGTGATGGCCGACTAGGCCATCTTTTGATACATATGCAGCTAGAGACAAGAGCTCCGGGGTTCTGGTTAGTACATCATGTTGTTCCAACAATAGGGTTGCAGATCCCCTTTAGCTCCTTGGGTACTTTCTCTAGCTTCTCCATTGGGAGCCCTGTGATACATCCAATAGCTGACTGTGAACATCCACTCCTGTGTTTGCTAGGCCCCGGCATCGTCTCACAAGAGACAGCTATATTTCAGCAAAATCTTGCTAGTGTATGCAATGGTGTCAGCGTTTAGAAGCTGCTTATGGGATGGATCCCTGGATACGGCAGTCTCTAAATGGTCCATCCTTTCATCACAGCTACGAACTTTGTCTCTGTAACTCCTTCCCTGGGTGTTTTGTTCCCAATTCTAAGAAGGGGCACAGTGTCCACACTTTGGTCTTCATTCTTCTTGAGTTTCATGCGTTTAGCAAATTGTATCTTATATCTTGGGTGTCCTAAGTTTTGGGCTAATATCCACTTATCAGTGAATACATATTGTGTGAGTTCTTTTGTGATTGTGTTATTTCACTCAAGATGATGCCCTCCAGGTCCATCCATTTGGCTAGGAATTTCATAAATTCATTCTTTTTAATAGCTGAGTAGTACTCCATTGTGTAAATGTACCATAATTTCTGTATCCATTCCTCTGTTGAGGGACATCTGGGTTCTTTCCAGCTTCTGGCTATTATAAATAGGGCTGCTATGAACATAGTGGAGCATGTGTCCTTTTTACCGGTTGGGACATCTTCTGGATATATGCCCAGGAGAGGTATTTCTGGATCCTCCGGTAGTACTATGTCCAATTTTCTGAGGAACCGCCAGACTGATTTCCAGAGTGGTTGTACAAGCTTGCAATCCCACCAACAATGGAGGAGTGTTCCTCTTTCTCCACATCCTCGCCAGCATCTGCTGTCACCTGAATTTTTGATCTTAGCCATTCTGACTGGTGTGAGGTGGAATCTCAGGGTTGTTTTGATTTGCATTTCCCTGATGATTAAGGATGTTGAACATTTTTTCAGGTACTTCTCTGCCATTCGGTATTCCTCAGGTGAGAATTCTTTGTTCAGTTCTGAGCCCCATTTTTTAATGGGGTTATTTGACTTTCTGGAGTCCACCTTCTTGAGTTCCTTATATATATTGGATATTAGTCCCTTATCTGATTTAGGATAGGTGAAGATCCTTTCCCAATCTGTTGGTGGTTTTTTTGTCTTATTGATGGTGTCTTTAGCCTTGCAGAAGCTTTGCAGTTTCATGAGGTCCCACTTGTCAATTCTCGATCTTACAGCACAAGCCATTACTGTTCTATTCAAGAATTTTTCCCCTGTGCCCATATCTTCAAGGCTTTTCCCCACTTTCTCCTCTATAAGTTTCAGTGTCTCTGGTTTTATGTGAAGTTCCTTGATCCACTTAGACTTGACCTTAGTACAAGGAGATAGGAATGGATCGATTCACATTCTTCTACATGTTAACAACCAGTTGTGCCAGCACCATTTGTTGAAAATGCTGTCTTTCTTCCACTGGATGTTTTTAGCTCCCTTGTCGAAGATCAAGTGACCGTAGGTGTGTGGGTTCATTTCTGGGTCTTCAATTCTATTCCATTGGTCTATTTGTCTGTCACTATACCAGTACCATGCAGTTTTTATCACACTTGCTCTGTAGTAAAGCTTTAGGTCCAGCATGGTGATTCCACCAGAGGTTCTTTTATCCTTGAGAAGAGTTTTTGCTATCCTAGGTTTTTTGTTATTTCAGTTGGATTTGCAGATTGCACTTTCTAATTCGTTGAAGAATTGATTTGGAATTTTGATGGGGATTGCATTGAATCTGTAGATTGCTTTTGGCAAGATAGCCATTTTTACAATGTTGATCCTGCCAATCCATGAGCATGGGAGATCTTTCCATCTTCTGAGATCTTCTATAATTTATTTCTTCAGAGACTTGAATTTTTTATTATACAGATCTTTCACTTCCTTAGTTAGAGTCACGCCAAGATATTTTATATTATTTGTGACTATAGAGAAGGGTGTTGTTTCCCTAATTTCTTTCTCAGCCTGTTTATTCTTTGTGTAGAGAAAGGCCATTGATTTGTTTGAGTTAATTTTATATCCAGCTACTTCACCGAAGCTGTTTATCAGGCTTAGGAGTTCTCTGGTGGAATTTTTAGGGTCACTTAAATATACTATCATATCATCTGCAAAAGTGATATTTTGACTTCATCTTTTCAAAATACAAAGTTTAACTTCCATTTTTATATCCAACTTGTATATAGTTAAAGCTACATATTTTAGTAGTCCCAAAGCATAACCTTATTCAACTGTTTATAAAATATGCCTCAGCTATTCCACCAACTTGTAATTCTTATCATTAGAGAAACATACATCTATTTCATTTCATGCTTAGTGAGGGCTTTGCTAAATCTACATGTTTCTAAGGGGACATTTAGCAATATCCTTCAAATTAAATGTACATACTCTTTGCCTTAGCAATTTCACATGCAGGAATTACATTTGCTTAGAAATATTAGCACAAGACCTACGCATAATGGGACACTCCTGTGATCCCAGCTTGTGAGAAGGAGGAGGATCAGGGGTGAGATTGAGAGTGGGAAGCCAGGCTGAGTTACAGCAATATTCGACAAAGGAGACACTGGCTCGAATGTCCAAAGACACATTTGCAGGATGTCCACTGAGTACTTTGGTCATTCCCTCGGAGCAGTGAAAGAGATGTTCTAAGAGTCCAGTGGACTGCACATTACACTAGGTGGTACACATGATAAATCTTCTTCTAAAACTCGGGTACAGTAAGAGAGTCACAGGGTCTTATAACAATAGAGCTGTGTCATTACAAGGCCATACAAGGCAAACTAGTGCAGTGCCTTCCCCTTTTCACATGTTGTGTAGGACTTGTGCTTCTGTTCTTGAGGGAAGCAGTTCTGGCCTCCTCTCAAGCACACCTAGGTTGTGAGCATCATTACCTTTCACTTTGTGGCCAGATGTATTAGATTAATAGCACTGTGGAGCTGCTGTAGTCACGTCCTCAATCCAGATAGCCTACATGGCCAGCAACAGGTAGGTAGCACACACACACTGCATACTGGGCAAAGGGATGGCTCTCACCAGCCAGAATAAGAGAGGAGGAGACAAGACTTGTTGGGTTTAGAACAATGTGTGATTTAAAATATATGATGAACTGTTTGACATTTTTGATGATGAACTATTTTTTTGGGGGGGGTGGGGAAATGAATGTCTTAATCCCAGTTTTAACTGAGTATCTAGAAATTAAGGAGAGCAAAATCATGAAAGAGAAGTGGAAGCTACTTGAAAGTGGAATCATGAAAGAGAAGTACACGATCAAATCTTGGAACCAACCCCATGACCACTAGCACTGTGGTTAAATAAATGATGGAACAATCATGCCGAGCGCTTTAAAGATGCTACAACAATTCAGCTGGTGAGGTGGCCAAGTAAAAACGACCATGAAGAGGATATGCAGTGTGATGTAAGTTCTTTCCAAGGACAGTTACAAGCCAGGTGCTGTGATCAGAGTCTGTCATCTCTACACTCAAGAGCCTGGGGAATAAACTCTTCAAGGCCAGTCTGGCCTACACAGGAAAGGTATGTCTCAAATCAAATAATGAAAAGGAGTACTTCTGAGGATATGTCTACTATATATAATCCATTGTTAACATTTGTTTACTTTGATAGAGAAAGGAAGATAATTTCTATCACTACAAATTGTATATTAAAAAAAAAAACCAAGGTTCTCTTGTAACATTGTCTGAGCAGTTTCTCTTTAACAGCCTTACTTCTAATCACATGTATCAGGTGCTGCTGATCAAATATTTCAAAATACCAGGTAAGTAAAAATATACCTTTCACAGAGATCTTGTATGTCCTGGGTATTTAAAGATAAAATGTGAACATTTTACATGCCTGGCTACGGAGATGGCTCAGTCAAGAAAATGCTTTCCATGTAAGTATGAAGATGGGTGGCAAGCAGAAAGTATTTCATAGATATGTCTTAACAAATATGATCACAGTACTAAAGTGAAAAACTGTTAAAGATACCAGCTTCTCAGACAAACACCAGACACAGAGATACTATCAAAAAGACTTCCAGGGGCAAAGGATGTAGCTCAGTGATAGAGGGTTTGCCTGGCATGGGCAAGATGTGGTCCCAATCCTTAGCCTCTCAAAGAGGAAAGAAGGGAAAAGACAGCTAGGGAAAGGTAGAACTGTCATTAAATGTTTATCATATATGAAAGAGACTCTGTAACTTCAGACCTTGAAGACGCCATCTTTTTAAATGTCCTTATAAATGTTCTGCAGCTCGTTTCTGCAAAGTGTGGCTTGATTACAAAGCCCTTAGCAACTTGCATGATTTATTTTCAGAAACTGAGTCACTTCCCTGAAGTTTTACAGCTATCTCTTGTCAGTGAAAGAAAAAAAAAATCTAAAGCTCAAAAGCTCTCAAGGAAATGAACCAAAACATTCTGGAAACCTCACTCACTGTGGGGAAGATAAGATAGCCATGCCTATAGAACCTGTCACCCAGAGGAAGCTCACAGAAAAATGGGACAGAATGCTAACAAGGGCCTCAGGTCCTTTGAAGGCAGGAAGGGGAACATATTTTTCTCCCAGCTTAATCATGTAGCTGACTGTGTATCAGTAGCTTCATTTAGGCCTCTACTCAGGGTTACATCAAGTGTGTTGTCCTACTTCCTCACCATACCGTAGCTGGCTTTTTCCCAAAGCATACAGACTTTCCTTAGAAGTCAAGCCGCACCATGTCTTTCAGGCCTCACGCTCACATTAGCTCAACATTTTAGTATTTTTCAATGCAAGCACTCGATGTCTATAGTTGGATAGCAATGTTATATTGATTTCCTCTAAATGCTCTTAAGCTCCAGGGTAAAATATGAATCCAGATAATAAAGGGATGCTTTAGAACTGAGCTGCCTGTTGCTACTTGCATGCAACTTGGATGTAAACTACAGCTTTTCCTCCATTGTGGACAGCTGAGGGAAAACATGGCAGTGGATTTGGAGATGAGGAATTAGTCCCACCCAGTGAACTCTCCTAGTGAAACAGCATAACTCACCCTCTGGCCCTTCCCATGACGACTTTACTTACCCAACGCACCAATCATGTTCTTCATGTCACATGGGCTACGTTTAACAAAGAGATTCAAGTTTCTAGATCTCTTGAATGAAGAAATCTGTTATCATTTCATAACACCCAACAATCCCTGACTTCCCAGATTCACAGGATCTTTTGTTTTTGTTTTTGTTTTTTGTTTTTTTGAGACAGGGTTTCTCTGTATAGCCCTGGCTTTCCTGGAACTCACTTTGTAGACCAGGCTGGCCTCTAACTCAGAAATCTGCATGTCTCTGCCTCCCGAATGCTGGGATTAAAGGTGTGTGCCACCACGATTGGCTCACAGGATCTTCTAATGCCACCTCAGTCAGTAGTCAGTAACCTGAGAATTATTGACACTTCTTATACTGTGGTTTAAAAAAAATCTCCCAAATACTTCCATTTAACCCTGAGTGGTTGTTCACTCCTGGGATACTCACTTCATTGTGTTAAAAACTTTTTTGACGACATCCGGCCGGATCAGCGCCGAGGTAGCAGGAGCGCAGGGTTGCCTGACACCCGCCAGCTACCCACGACCCCCGCCGCAGGATTTTGGGACTGCTGGTGAGTGGAACACAGCTTCTGCTCCAATCCAATTGCGCGGGACCTGAGACTGCATTAGTTAGGGAAGCAGAAACCGGCCTGAGTAGGACCACAGGCCTCATCCAGCTGGATCAGCGCCGGGGTAGCGGGAGCGCAGGGTTGCCTGACACCCGCCAGCTACCCACGACCCCCGCCGCAGGATTTTGGGACTGCTGGTGAGTGGAACACAGCTTCTGCTCCAATCCAATTGCGCGGGACCTGAGACTACATTAGTTAGGGAAGCAGAAACCGGCCTGAGTAGGGCCACAGGCCTCATCCGGCTGGATCAGCACCGGGGTAGCGGGAGCGCAGGGTTGCCTGACACCCGCCAGCTACCCACGACCCCCGCCTCAGGATTTTGGGACTGCTGGTGAGTGGAACACAGCCTCTGTTCCAGTCCAATCACGCGGGACCTAAGACTGCTCTGGTTGGGGAGAGAGAAATCCGGCCTACATAGGGCCACAACCCTCTTCCAGTCAGAAAAGCACCGGGGCAGCTGGGGCGCAGGGTCGGCTGACACTCACCAGCTACCCACAACACCCACCACAGGATCTTAAGACTTCTGGAGAGTGGAACACAGCTTCTGCTCCAATCCAATTGCACACGGGACCAGAGACTGCATTAGTTAGGGAAGCAGAAAAACGGCCTGTGTAGGACCACAGGCCTCTTCCAGCTGGACCAGCACCGGGGTACCGTCAGCTACCCACGACCCCCGCCGCAGGATTTAGAGACTGCTGGTGAGTGGAACACAGCTTCTGCTCCAATCTTTAAACAGTGACAACGATAACAACTAACCCCAGAGATTACCAGATGGCGAAAGGTAAACGTAATAATCTTACTAACAGAAACCAAGACCACTCACCATCATCAGAACCCAGCACCCCCACTTCGCCCAGTCCAGGGCACCCCAACACACCGGAAAAGCTAGACACGGATTTAAAAGCATATCTCCTGATGATGATAGAGAACTTCAAGAAGGACTTTAATAACACACTTAAAGAAATGCAGGAGAACACTGCTAAACAGGCAGAAGACAATAAAGAGAAAGCACAAAAATCCCTTAAAGAATTACAGGAGAACACTGCTAAAGAGTTACAAATCCTTAAAGAAAAACACGATAACATAATCAAACAGGTAGAAGTCCTTACAGAAAAACAGGAAAACACATCCAAACAGATGATGGAAATGAACAAAACCATACTAGACCTAAAAAGGGAAGTAGACACAATAAAGAAAACCCAAAATGAGGCAACACTGGAGATAGAAACCCTAGGAAAGAAATCTGGAACCATAGATACGAGCATCAGCAACAGAATACAAGAGATGGAAGAGAGAATCTCAGGTGCAGAAGATTCCATAGAGAACATCGGCACAACAATCAAGGAAAATGTAAAATGCAAAAAGATCCTAACTCAAAACATCCAAGAAATACAGGACGCAATGAGAAGACCAAACCTACGGATAATAGGAGTGGATGAGAATGAAGATTTTCATCTCAAAGGACCAGCAAACATCTTCAACAAAATTATAGAAGAAAACTTCCCAAATCTAAAGAAAGAGATGCCCATGAACATACAAGAAGCCTACAGAACTCCAAATAGACTGGACCAGAAAAGAAATACCTCCCGACACATAATAATCAGAGCAACAAATGCTCTAAATAAAGATAGAATACTAAAAGCAGTAAGAGAAAAAGGCCAAGTAACATATAAAGGCAAGCCTATCAGAATTACACCAGATTTTTCACCAGAGACTATGAAAGCCAGAAGATCCTGGACGGATGTTATACAGACACTAAAAGAACACAAATTCCAGCCCAGGCTACTATACCCAGCCAAACTCTCAATTAACATAGATGGAGAAACCAAAGTATTCCACGACAAAACCAAATTCACACATTATCTCTCCACGAATCCAGCCCTTCAAAGGATAATAACAGAAAAAAACCAATACAAGGACAGGAACCACGCCCTAGAAACAACAAGAAGGTAATCCCTCAACAAACCTAAAAGAAGACAGCCACAAGAACAAAATGCCAACTTTAACAACAAAAATAACAGGAAACAACAATTACTTTTCCTTAATATCTCTTAATATCAATGGACTCAACTCCCCGATAAAAAGACATAGACTAACAAACTGGCTACACAAACAAGACCCAACATTTTGCTGCTTACAGGAAACTCATCTCAGAGAAAAGGATAGACACTACCTCAGAATGAAAGGATGGAAAACAATTTTCCAAGCAAATGGCATGAAGAAACAAGCTGGAGTAGCCATTCTAATATCTGATAAGATTGACTTCCAACCCAAAGTCATTAAAAAAGACAGGGAGGGACACTTCATACTCATCAAAGGTAAAATCCTCCAAGAGGAACTATCAATCCTGAATATCTATGCTCCAAATACAAAGGCAGCCACATTCATTAAAGAAACTTTAGTAAAGCTCAAAGCACACATTGCACCTCATACAATAATAGTGGGAGACTTCAACACACCACTTTCACCAATGGACAGATCATGGAAACAGAAACTAAACAGGGACACAGTGAAACTAAGAGAAATTATGAATCAAATGGATCTGGCAGATATCTACAGAACATTCTATCCTAAAACAAAAGGATATACCTTCTTCTCAGCACCTCATGGTACCTTCTCCAAAATTGACCACATAATTGGTCACAAAGCAGGCCTCAACAGATATAAAAATATTGAAATTGTCCCATGCATCCTATCAGATCACCATGGCCTAAGGCTGATCTTCAATAACAAAATAAATAATAGAAAGCCAACCTTCACGTGGAAACTGAACAACACTCTTCTCAATGATACCTTGGTCAAGGAAGGAATAAAGAAAGAAATTAAGGACTTTTTAGAGTTCAATGAAAATGAAGCCACAACATACCCAAACTTATGGGACGCAATGAAAGCATTTCTAAGAGGAAAACTCATAGCTCTGAGTGCCTCCAAAAGGAAACTAGAGAGAGCACACATTAGCAGCTTGACAACACACCTAAAAGCACTAGAACAAAAGGAAGCAAATTCACCCAAGAGGAGTAGACGGCAGGAAATAATCAAACTCAGGGGTGAAATCAACCAAGTGGAAACAAGAAAAACTATTCAAAGAATCAACCAATCAAGGAGCTGGTTCTTTGAGAAAATCAACAAGATACATAAACCCTTAGCCAGACTCACTAGAGGGCACAGGGAAAGCATCCTAATTAACAAAATCAGAAATGAAAAAGGAGACATAACAACAGATCCTGAAGACATCCAAAACACCATCAGATCCTTCTACCAAAGGCTATACTCAACAAAACTGGAGAACCTGGATGAAATGGAGAAGTTCCTAGACAGATACCAGGTACCAAAGTTGAATCAAGATCAGGTTAATGATCTAAACAGCCCTATATCCCCCAAAGAAATAGAAGCAGTCATTAATAGTCTCCCAACTAAAAAAAGCCCAGGACCAGATGGTTTTAGTGCAGAGTTCTATCAGACCTTCAAAGAAGATCTAATCCCAGTTCTTCACAAACTATTCCACAAAATAGAAACAGAAGGTACTCTACCCAACTCATTCTATGAAGCCACAATTACTCTGATACCTAAACCACAAAAAGACCCAACAAAGATAGAAAACTTCAGACCAATATCCCTTATGAATATTGATGCAAAAATCCTCAATAAAGTTCTTGCTAACCGAATCCAAGAACACATCAAAATAATCATCCATCCTGACCAAGTAGGTTTCATCCCAGGGATGCAGGGATGGTTCAATATACGGAAATCCATCAACGTAATCCAGTATATAAACAAACTCAAAGACAAAAACCACATGGTCATCTCGTTAGATGCAGAAAAAGCATTTGACAAGATCCAACACCCATTCATGATAAAAGTCTTGGAAAGATCAGGAATTCAAGGCCCATACCTAAACATGATAAAAGCAATCTACAGCAAACCAGTAGCCAACATCAAAGTAAATGGTGAGAAGCTTGAAGCAATCCCTCTAAAATCAGGGACTAGACAAGGCTGTCCACTTTCTCCATACCTATTCAACATTGTACTTGAAGTCCTAGCCAGAGCAATTCGACAACAAAAGGAGATCAAAGGGATACAACTTGGAAAAGATGAAGTCAAAATATCACTTTTTGCAGATGATATGATAGTATATATAAGTGACCCTAAAAATTCCACCAGAGAACTCCTAAGCCTGATAAACAGCTTCGGTGAAGTAGCTGGATATAAAATTAACTCAAACAAATCAATGGCCTTTCTCTACACAAAGAATAAACAGGCTGAGAAAGAAATTAGGGAAACAACACCCTTCTCAATAGTCACAAATAATATAAAATATCTTGGCGTGACTCTAACTAAGGAAGTGAAAGATCTGTATAATAAAAACTTCAAGTCTCTGAAGAAAGAAATTATAGAAGATCTCAGAAGATGGAAAGATCTCCCATGCTCATGGATTGGCAGGATCAACATTGTAAAAATGGCTATCTTGCCAAAAGCAATCTACAGATTCAATGCAATCCCCATCAAAATTCCAAATCAATTCTTCAACGAATTAGAAAGTGCAATCTGCAAATCCAACTGGAATAACAAAAAACCTAGGATAGCAAAAACTCTTCTCAAGGATAAAAGAACCTCTGGTGGAATCACCATGCCGGACCTAAAGCTCTACTACAGAGCAATTGTGATAAAAACTGCATGGTACTGGTATAGTGACAGACAAATAGACCAATGGAATAGAATTGAAGACCCAGAAATGAACCCACACACCTATGGTCACTTGATCTTCGACAAGGGAGCTAAAAACATCCAGTGGAAGAAAGACAGCATTTTCAACAAATGGTGCTGGCACAACTGGTTGTTAACATGTAGAAGAATGCGAATCGATCCATTCCTATCTCCTTGTACTAAGATCAAGTCTAAGTGGATCAAGGAACTTCACATAAAACCAGAGACACTGAAACCTATAGAGGAGAAAGTGGGGAAAAGCCTTGAAGATATGGGCACAGGGGAAAAATTCCTGAATAGAACAGTAATGGCTTGTGCTGTAAGATCGAGAATTGACAAGTGGGACCTCATGAAACTACAAAGCTTCTGCAAGGCTAAAGACACCATCAATAAGACAAAAAAACCACCAACAGATTGGGAAAGGATCTTCACCTATCCTAAATCAGATAAGGGACTAATATCCAATATATATAAAGAACTCAAGAAGGTGGACTCCAGAAAGTCAAATAACCCCATTAAAAAATGGGGCTCAGAACTGAACAAAGAATTCTCACCTGAGGAATACCGAATGGCAGAGAAGCACCTGAAAAAATGTTCAACATCCTTAATCATCAGGGAAATGCAAATCAAAACAACCCTGAGATTCCACCTCACACCAGTCAGAATGGCTAAGATCAAAAATTCAGGTGACAGCAGATGCTGGCGAGGATGTGGAGAAAGAGGAACACTCCTCCATTGTTGGTGGGATTGCAAGCTTGTACAACCACTCTGGAAATCAGTCTGGCGGTTCCTCAGAAAATTGGACATAGTACTACCGGAGGATCCAGCAATACCTCTCCTGGGCATATATCCAGAAGATGTCCCAACCGGTAAAAAGGACACATGCTCCACTATGTTCATAGCAGCCCTATTTATAATAGCCAGAAGCTGGAAAGAACCCAGATGTCCCTCAACAGAGGAATGGATACAGAAATTATGGTACATTTACACAATGGAGTACTACTCAGCTATTAAAAAGAATGAATTTATGAAATTCCTAGCCAAATGGATGGACCTGGAGGGCATCATCTTGAGTGAAGTAACACAATCACAAAAGAACTCACACAATATGTATTCATTGATAAGTGGATATTAGCCCAAAACTTAGGATACCCAAGATATAAGATACAATTTGATAAACGCATGAAACTCAAGAAGAATGAAGACCAAAGTGTGGACACTGTGCACCTTCTTAGAATTGGGAACAAAACACCCAGGGAAGGAGTTACAGAGACAAAGTTCGTAGCTGTGATGAAAGGATGGACCATTTAGAGACTGCTGTATCCAGGGATCCGTCCCATAATCAGCTTCTAAACGCTGACACCATTGCATACACTAGCAATATTTTGCTGAAAGGACCCAAATATAGCTGTCTCTTGTGAGACGATGCCGGGGCCTAGCAAACACAGGAGTGGATGTTCACAGTCAGCTATTGGATGTATCACAGGGCTCCCAATGGAGAAGCTAGAGAAAGTACCCAAGGAGCTAAAGGGATCTGCAACCCTATTGTTGGAACAACATGATGTACTAACCAGAACCCTGGAGCTCTTGTCTCTAGCTGCATATGTATCGAAAGATGGCCTAGTCGGCCATCAATGGAAAGAGAGGCCCATTGGACTTGCAAACTTTATATGCCCCAATATAGGGGAATGCCAGGGCCAAAAGAATGGGAATGGGTGGGTAGGGAAGTGGGGGGCGCTATGGGGGACTTTTGGGATAGTATTGGAAATGTATTTGAGGAAAATATGTAATAAAAATATAAAAAAAAAAAAAAAAACTTTTTTGACTTTAGGTACAGGTCTATACTTGAACTTCACATCATCCAGTCCTTTAGCCGGTCCCTACTCTGAAAGACAAGACACACAGTCCTCTTTTTACTATACCAATGACAAGTCATCAGGAGAGGTGATCATCTTTAGGGTACTTCCAGCTCTGAAACCTGTTACTCTCTAAAAGGACACCATTTTAAATAGCACTGTCTCCAGTATCTTATCATCTCCAGCCTCTAAAAGTGTAAGAGTTAGGTAGAGAAGTGCCATAGCCGGATCTGGTTACAGCAGTAATAGCAAAACATGGATGGATGAATGATTGGGAAACATTTAGACCCCTTCACTGGATCTTGTGTCATGATGCAATATAGAAGCAGAGTCTTTATGGACACCAAATTGTGAGCTATATAATACAATTGTTTTGAAATGCTTTAGAGTAGAAGAAAATACCCTCCCTTAGAATTCCAAATTTATTACCATATCTTAATGTAAAAACAGTTTCAGAAATGTGTGAAGAAATCAGAATCCAGAGAATGTAGAGTCAGGTAATCAGAACTAACTAGCTCTTCATTTAATCACACTATCCTACCTCCCATCACTTAGAACAACTGATCTCCATTGTGTAAATGTACTACTCAGCTATTAAAAAGAATGAATTTATGAAATTCCTAGGCAAATGGATGGACCTAGAGGGTATCATCTTGAGTGAGGTAACCCAATCACAAAAGAACTCACATGATATGTACTCACTGATAAGGGGATATTAACCCAGAAACTTTGAATACCCAAGATACAAGATACATTTTGCAAAGCACATGAAACTCAAAAAGAACAAAGACCAACGTGTGGGCACTTTGCCCCTTTTTAGAATTTGGAACAAAACACCCATAGAAGGAGTTACAGAGACAAAGTTTGGAGCTGAGATGAAAGGATGGACCATCTAGAGACTGCCACACCTGGGGATCCATCCCATAATCAGCCTCCAAACGCTGACACCATTGCATACGCCAGCAAGATTTTGCTGAAAGGACCCTGATATAGCTGTCTCTTGTGAGGCTATGCTGGTGCCTGGCAAACACAGAAGTGGATGCTCACAGTCAGCTATTGGATGGAACACAGGACCCCCAATGGAGGAGGAGCTAGAGAAAGTACCCAAGGAGCTAAAGGGGTCTGCAACCCTACAGGTGGAACAACAATATGAACTAACCAGTCCCCCTGGAGCACATGTCTCTAGCTGCATATGTATCAGAAGATGGCCTAGTCGGCCATCATTGGGAAAAGAGGCCCCTTGGTCTTGCAAATTTTATATGCCTCAGTACAGGGGAACGCCAGGGCCAAGAAGTGGGAGTGGTGAGTAGGGGAGTGGGAGCGGAGGGTATGGGGGACTTTTGGGATAGCATTTGAAATGTAAATGAAGAAAATACTTAATAAAATAAAATTAAAAAAAAGAACAACTGATCTCAACCTGTGGGTCACAACTCCTTTGGGGTGGGCCACACATCAGAAACCCTGTATATCTTAAATTTACATTACAATTCACAACAGTAGCAAACTTTACAGTTATGAAATAACAAAAATAATTATTGTTGGGGGTCACTGCAACACGAGGAACTGTTTTAAAGAGTTGCAGTGTTAGGAAGGTTGAAAACCACTAGTTTACAGTTTACCTATCTCACAAGACAACAGCCACCAACATGCTACCAACAATGGCGAAAATGCTAAGCGGGAGAAGACAATCACAGAGTGTTAGAACCTAATGCTAACTGCTTCGGAGGTCTTTGGAGCTGGTTGCTAGATGCTGGTAGCTTGTAGTTACCGAGAATGGAACTACTTGTGACTTGAAAATAAATGTGCAAAACCATGGGGTTTGTTTTGCTTTAAAGAATCAATCAGTTCCTCACCAATTCACCACTAAAGCCTGCTTGGCTAGGAAGCTCTGATGAAACCAGCCTAGGCTGTACTTGAAGAGAACAAAGGAAAGGTTTATAATTCTCACCCTTGAGATTTAGCCCTCATGCTTTCACTGATTGGCCTTGAAAATGGAAGCAAGATTCTAAGCCTCTCTCTTATAAAATAAAATGTAAGAATTTGAACAATTTCAAGGTAATCTCAGGGATGCCTTTAGGATTTCAAAATTGGTCTTTCTGTCTCTTGGTCTGACTCAGACTTCTCCCCGCTCTACTGCCTTGACCACAGTTTGGTTCTGTGTCACCCTGATGCATTTGGCCCTCCAATCCTCCTCAAACCTGGCCAGTCCTGATGTTCTGAGATTGCTTAGCTTTTGAGACACATCAAAGAAAGTTTCAGAAGCCACCAGCTGACCCAAGGATTTCCTTTAGTCCCTGCAGAGACCCTGCCTGTTGTAATAGACCATAAAAGAGCATGTGATCTAGTACAAGCTATATCTATATCCTGAGGCACAGCTGCCATCCATTAAGCAGCGCTTCAGGCATAAAGCCAAGAATGTAAGATGTGACAGAACCTCATGCCTAAGCCCCAGTGTTGGTCCAGAGTCACCATCCGAGGTCAATGGTACACAAAATTGCTTGTAGACAAAGGCTGGATATTGCTCACAAAAGTGGCACAATAACCACAAAATATCTGCTTAAGTTAATTCTCTGGTTTGGTAGAGTTTGGGGTTTATTGGCTTGAGACTGCTGTGTGGATAGTAATTAACTTTAAACCAAATGTTTCTTCCAGAGGAGCAAAAGATCCCTCAAAATAGCCTTTCCTGAGTGAGTAATGAGGATTCAGCCTATAACGTAGGAAGGCAGTGGCAAGGTTTGATGATGGATGAAAGGAAATCCTGGCTCTTCTCTCTAACATGTTCTTTTTTGCCTTGATCTTGGTTGGGCTCAGACTTACCCTAGGCATAAGATCTTTCCCACCCCTCAGGTTTATAAATATCGCTGCTCCTTACCTTGCTCTTCAGAGAAAAGAATGCAGCTATCGTATCTGGCGAGGAAGCAGTTAGTAAAGGGTAACAGTATATCGGGGCACAATAAACTGAAAATGATGAGAAATACCACATCACACAGAGCAGGCCTATTTATTAGTGTCAGTCATAGGGAGCAGAATTGACAAACAGACCAAGAACTTTAAATTTAACATGCATTCTAGAAATGACACGCACTAAATTTCACTCACAGAAATAAATTTTTAAGAGGTCACAGCAAAAAAGGCATGACCTGTGCAGGCATAAGGGCGAAGACTTCAGATCCTTGGCACACATGTGAAAAAGCCAGGCATGGCCCATGCACCTATAATCTCAGCACTGGGACATGGAGACAGGTGGATCCCTGGGGCTTGCTGGCCAGCCTGTCTTGTCTAGCTCTATGTTGAGTAAGAGACCCTGTCTCTAAAAATAAGTTAGAGGCTGGGGTGAATTGGCTCACAGAGCAAGGATGCTTGCCACAAAGTGTAGGACCTTGAAAGGCAGCCTGGTTCCTGGTTGAGCTAAGGTTGGAAACCCCAGTGACTCTGAGGAATGGCAGGTGTTTCACCTGTTTCCCGGGACACTAGGCTCCTGGCACCAGGCTGTAGCCCTCCATAGATTTGTGGCCATCAGTCACATAAGCCCCTTCACAGGTAGAGGATGTGACCTGTAATCATGTAGCCTTAAGACAGATCTCCATTTTAATGAGGTACCTAAAGGCCTGAAGGGCTTAGCCAATTAAGCTTTCCTTCCCAGACACTCTTCCCTGCAAAAGGTATTTCACCTCAGGACTGCCCCTGAGAAGTAGGGTACGGTTTTACTCATCCACTTTCCGGCATGACAATAAACGCCTTAAAACCATGGACTATCTTTTTTCATAGGGATACACTGTGGGGAGCAATGGAGAGGGCCTTTACCTAAAAAGCAGGCTGTCTAATCTCCCAAAGACGGCCTCTCAGCGCTCCCAGGCACAGCGCTATCCCTGAGGGATCCAGCCGAAGTTCTCCCCTTTCCCCACGGGCCCCTACTCAGTTCTCAGCTCTTCAGAGGCTCCCAGTAGTGCCTGGGTGCCCAAGAGCCTGAGAACCAGACAGTTCCAGTCTCATTGCAGGCCTGGGGATCTCCCCTCCCGCCCTCCCCCTCCAGCCAACTCTGGCTGTTCCTGGGTCCCCCGTAGTGGTGTCCCAAGGCTCCCCATAACCCAACACCTGCCCATCGCTGGCATGGGGTAAGTGCAGTAAAAACTGTCCAGCCTCCTGGCAAAGCAGACACAGAACCATTAACCCTACAACCAAGCCTGATGACCTGAGTTAAATCTCCATTAGAAAGAGAGACCCAACTCCTATAAGTTGTCCTCTGAGCTCCACACGCTTGAGAGCATGTGCACATACCCTGTATACACACACACACACACACACACACACACACACACACACACACACACACATACAGATGGAGACAGAGACAAAGAGACAGAAACAGAGAGACAGAGACAGAGAGAGAATATATGTGGAAAAGGGAAATATTTATGTCAATCTGTTATATCTAACCAAATTGTTGATGAAGTCATTCAAAACAATCTTATAACTCCCTAAGAAGAGGATTCACACAGGCATGGAAATACCATCCAGAACTAACCACACACAAAAAAAGCCACACAGGAAGAAGACGGTGCTATTCAATGAGTTAAATAGGAGCAGAGGACATTAAAATCCTTATGGAAGTAGCAAATCTTTATTGAACTTGCATTGGAAACTAGGCACTGGGAATCCAAGCCTGGTTACAAGATTCTACACTCTCAGAAAAGGGGAGCTATTCACAAAGGCCGACAACATTGGATGCTGAAGGCTGTAATAACAATCCAACCAGACAGACAGACTGAACTCCAAATACCATGCAGGGTAAACAGTTCAGCTGAAGCAGAGGCAGCTTCTAATTAGGGGTCAGATTCTGTGTTGAATTCCAGCAGGGCTCCTCAGTTTTACAGGATATTACCACTTCTAAAGGGTGAGGATTCTCTTTGGGTCAGAAGAGGTGTGATGAAAATTCAGAGAGCATGTGACTCAGAACACAGTCCTGGCTCCACACAAAGGCCTCATGGAAAGGAGGATGGCCTTGGTATGACTCATGGTGATGTAGTCCAGAATCTAGAGAGCTGCTTATAAAAGGAGATGCGGCAGGATGCACCCCAGGTGAGCAGTAGCACAGAGAAGAGGCAGCATTGCTGAGGTAGGGGAGGAGGACTGGCTGGCAGGGAAGGCCTGACAGCTCAGGAGGAGGCATATTTCATTTGAAACTCATAATGCTTTGATGAAAGCCACACAGGAAGAAGATGGTGCTATTCAATGAGACCTCAGCCCCCAGAGAGTCATGGAGGAGAGACTCAAAGATACCCATGGAAAGGAAGTAACCTTCTCCAAAGAAGAAGGAAAAGCGAATGGTGTATTAGGCAGTATGTTCCCAGTTTTTAAAAGCATTTCTATTTACTTTATGTGTATGTACATGTGCCTTCTTTTATATGCATCATATGTGTGCAGGTGCCCGTGAACCCCAGAAGAGAGGTGGGTCCCCTGGAACTGGAGCTTGAAGGTTCTGAGTTCTGATGTGTGTGTGTGCTGAGAACTGAAGGCAGGTCAAATTTAACAGCAGCAAATACTCTTGAATGCTGAGTCAACTCCAGAGCCCTAGGGTCCCAGTTTTTTTAAGAAAACTGTGTTGGCTTGTGAGACTCTTGAAAATAAAATACCACAAACCGTTTTTTTTTTTTTTTAAAGAAAAACAAAAACACAATACTAATGCAAATTGGGTAGCGTGAGCAACAGAAATATACTTTAAAAAATAGCTCTAGAGGTTAGAAGTTCAACATGATGGTGTTAGGGAGGCTGCTTGCTTCTGAGGGTTGTGAGAAGGTTCACCTAGTGGCTTCTCTCTTCTGCTTACAAATGACCCTTTATATGCACAAGAAAAGTACAAATATGCCAGAGACACCACCCCCAGTAGATGAAGGCCTATCCCGATGGCCTCACTTCAACTTGCTTACTCCCAATAAAAACCCCATCCCCAAAGAAGGACACATAGGATCATTGCTGAGGGAGCGACACAGATCAACTCATTACTCATGAACCGTAAGGCCAGTTAGTTTACCATCGAACCGTGAGGTCAGGACTTAGCCATGGGCTGCATCAAGTGCAACATTTACATAGGTACTCAAATTATAAGCTCTAAGTTTCCCCCAATATTACCTGTGCAGTCCACAGAATCTTGATACCACTGATAATTTAATTTTTACCATTTTTTTTACATATGCGCATTGATCTAGGTCTAATGGAAACCAGAATCCTTGGCCAACAGAAGACAACTTTAAAAATAACTACAGTACTGTGAAATTCTAAAAGGCTGCTCATAAATCATCTGCAATCCTTTCACCCATCTTAATTCACTATGAAAGCAGTTCACTAGAAAAACCCTTCTGGCTTAGGACATAGTGAGACAACTGGCCTATGTTGTCCCTATCTATCTACCTTGGATAAGCAGTTTAACCTGTCTGACTTCTGCTCTTGTTTCCACTATCAATCATGGTAATAGTTGGTTGTCATGACAATGACACAATATTTTTGAAAGATTTCTCTAAATACAAAAGCATAAATAGCATCATGGATAAAATGGAAGCAAAAAAAAAAAAAAAAATGCAACCTCTTGCTCCATGGTCTTTTCCACAACCAAATTTGTTGTGCTCTGGATTCTTTAAGGTTTTGCACAGTTACTCAGCTCACCTCCTCACACCTCCCTTCTCTCAACCTCAGTGCTGGTCCTGATAGAAATGCCAACATCATCCTTAGGGAAGAGTGATCTCATTTCAACCTCCCTGAGCTTCATGCCCAGGGCTGGGGTGGGGTCCTGCCCTTGGCGCTTGCTGGCCATGCTCCATGCTCTGTGGTTTCCCTGAAAGCTCAGATGTCTCCACTAATAAAATGTCATCCAGAAGCTCCTAGATGACCGTTCCCCAGCTTTCTGTTCTTGGCTGCCTTTGAGTGGAATGCTTTGCTTCCCCATAAATAGTTCAAAGCGTGAAGCCACATGGGCGCTTCTTCAAAAGTGGTTCTCTCCAGGGGACTTGAGCACAGATGTTGGTCAGCTCGACTCAGAAGCAGCAGACCAGAAAAACAGTACCCTCTCCCTGGCAACACCATTCTGTATCCCAATTTACTCAGCCTTGGCTGCCTCAACTTTAGCTCTGACTTTAAGGCTGAACCCAAGCTCCATCCCTGTAACGTCTCAGCCATGGGAGTTCTACCAAGGACAGAAAATAGTTTCTTCCTGCTTCGTGGATAATGTTATCCGTGAAGGGTAAGCAACCAGCCAGCGTCAAGACAGAAAGCAACAGCAGGCTAAACAGTGCACCATTAGCCTCTCCTTATAAACTAGGAAAGATATGATAAAGGAAAAAAAAAACCAACACTGGTACATTTATCCTGGAAGACTAGTTTAACTATGATAACATGGGGAAGTTAGTTAAGATCTTGATCTATGTATTCAGCCATGAAATGGGTCAAAAAGAACTCCATTAAGTGGAAATCTGCTGTGTTATGCCCCATCCATCCCACCCACTCTCAGCAATTTGGTTCCTGTCTCATCAACCCCACAAGAACCTGAAGGCTCAGAGGAGAATTTGCATAATACCATACTCTTGGCCACAGCAACTGATTCAGAGAAGGAAGGGCTAGGTGTGTTGGTTTGGTATTAAATTCCCCGATAACCATGCCTGGAAAAACACTCCACACGATTGCTTTAAGGGTTCAATGAGGTAAGATGCATAAATCATTTAGGTTAATACCCAAATTAAAAAAATATGTATTTTAATTCAATATTTTCCAATGATAGGACACACTGATTGAACCAGATGGCGTTAAACTGAGAAGATCACTTAGATAGCCCACAACGAACAACTCAGAAGTGAGAATTAAAAGACAGCGTAGAGAAAAACGTCCAACTGAACATTTACATCTTTCAGAGACAGACGGGCTGAACAGGTGAAAAGTGGGGTATGAGTCAAAACACAGGCAAGGTTTTCAAGCTCCAGGGAATAGAATGTGCAGTTTTTACCAATAAAACAGAGAAGTCAAGAACTGCTTTCTGAGGTCAATCAATTTATTTGGAACAAATGAGTGTGAGGCATGAGCAGTTCTATTGGCCCACAAAAGCTCCTGGGAGTGAGAGCGGGGCTTCTGGCTGTCTAGAGGAGGAGCCAAAGGGAAGTGTTTGCTGCTTTGGGCTTTCCCAAATGTGCCCAGGGCAGCTCAGGAGAGGACAGAGCACACAGAGCTGGGTGGTCCTGAGGGATTGAGGAAGCTGGCTCCCCCTGAATGTGAAGAGAGGGCTCCAGTCAGTCAACTGTATTGAGAGATAAAACTTCCGGCATCAACTGGTTCACTACTTAAGTCAGAAGGAAAGCACACCAAGCAGTGGGTTGAAGGGAAGGAAATCCACAGAGGCCCGAATAGCTACGGGAGAATAAATAAGGGCCATTCAGTAGAGAGGAAAGGACTGGCCAGGAAACAGGGATCTGGGACAGTGTCACAGACAGGGAAGAGAGGCACAAAGCAAGTGCAGGAAACAGCCCCAGGGCTACAGGGAGGGTCCTTCCAGAGTTACAGCCAAGTGCATGGTGTTTTGGTAAACAGTATGGATGAGGTTCTAACACACATACGTAAGAATGACATATACAGACACACACACACACACACACATATATACATATATATATATGAATGGTTCATATATAAAACTATCATTAATTTCATTTTCTTCTTTTGTTAACTGAGATGGTAAAGAAATTTTGTTGAAAATGGTTCAGCTCATGGAAACTTTTGGGAATGGGTCACAAAACTGGTTACTTCAGAAAACAGTAAATTAAGTCAGGTACAGGTTAAAGGGAGGGGAACAGGTTTACATTTTTATGCAAAGAAACTTCTGTTTTGTTTAAGTCTTCATATATCTCAGCCTTTTCTATGCCCTGAGCTCATAGAAGCAGACACTCAGCCTGTCAGTCACACTCTAAGGAAGGACAGGGGTAGGGTGTAGCTGAGTGCTAGCCTTGTAAGCATCAGAACCTGGGCTGGGTTCAGCACTGTGCACCAGTAACCCTAGTGCTTCAAGGGCAGGGGTGGGTGATCCCTGGAGCATGTGGGTTTGCTAATTTAGCTGAATTGGCAAGCTTCATGTTCAGTGAAAGACCCTGTCCCCAAGTCCTCAAGAAAGAAGATGGACTAAGAAGCCCAACTTCCACCACTGACTCCATACATACATGTGCACACTAGTGCATGCATGTACACACACACACACACACACACACACACACACACACACACAGAGAGAGAGAGAGAGAATATAAATACTATACAGAGACTGGTACTGTATTAAAATGTAAAGATAAGTTAGTCTTGCATATTTAATAATAAAATCACCTAAAAAATAACATAAAAACAAACCCTTTCACTGACATATCTCTCAGATAGATAAGCAATACACACAAGTGCATTTTAAACTCTGCTACAAAAATTAGTAAAATAATAATAACAAAATAATTTAATGAAATAAAGTAAATGAAATAGATGAGTCTTAGTTTAAGGAGACAAATCATCTTACTCCCTGAAATCTTCAGAGGTGACTGGACACAGGCTCCCAGGCACGAACAGGGGTGCAGCCCCAGCTGCTCTGCATGATGCCCCCAGAGGCATCCAGGACCCAGAAGTTCTTAAAGCATCCTAGTGTTCTAGTACAGCTTCCATTTTTCCCTCCACCTTGCTACAACAGTTTCCAGGGAAAGTTTTGGCTGCACTAAAAGTCACCTGCAGGAAGCAGCTCCAGAGTCCTTGAGGGACCACCCAGCTCTAAAGGACATTACAAAGGCAGACAGTAGGCTTTTTTTTTTCCCTTTCTTTCTTATTTTACTAAAAAACCTGGGCACATTTCTTAACCTATGGAGTGTTCCATTTCATCTGTAAAGTTAAGCCAGTAAGTCCAGGTGGGGCAGTAAACAACCCAAATTTCTTTTTAAGTCTAGAAACTCTAAGACCCTAAATTTTAAAATAAACTTCAAGCCAGGAATGGTGCTATGGAATGAAATTTCAGCACTCAAGGCGAGGGTGGGAGGCTTGACCTCAGTCCTACCCTACAGCAAATCAAGCTCCAGGCTAGAGAGCAGGAGTGGGAGGGTGTGTGTGTGTGGAGGGGGGGGGGTAAGGTAGAAAGGGAGGAGGGGCAGAAGAGAGACTCAAAAGACCAAATTAAACAAAATAAACTTCAACACAGTGATATACAGTTATTTAATGACTCCAAATGACCTAATTAAAAAAAAAAAAAGAAAGAAAAGAAAAACCCAGTACTTCCTTATCAGCCTCCAACTTCCTTAAATAATAGTTTCGTTTGAGAGAAACTTCCTAGGCAGGAAGAATCTCAAATAAACACCAAAGCTGAGCTACTAAGTAGCTTAGTGATTCTGATGTCCTAGAACAGTCTTAATACAAAGTTTTGACAAGACGTAGAAAGGAATCACATGACATTCAGAAAGGCTCCCCCTAGCCTGGCAGGTGCTCTCCTGTGACCCTGCTCAAATCAACAGTTGTGGAGGATCCTGTGAACATCACAGTTCACCTCATTCAGTGCGGAACACAGCAATTGCCTGCACATGGGTGTCACGAGGTTGGATGTCACCAAACGGAGGGCACAAAATTAAAGGGAAAAGGCTTGAGAAAACACGCCCACACACACACACACACACACACACACACACACACAGCAGAGCAATAGGTTTGAAGGCATTTTAACATCTTTTTCTAAACCAACATGAACAGTGTGTAGTAGTTTTTGGAAAACCAACAGAACCTAAAATGTGACCTCCTATATGTTTTTAAAATTTTATTTTACAAAACAATTTCTGCTCACAGGAAATTAACCCAAGGGTATTTTACTAGGTCAAATTTTATTTCTTTGTTTGTTTGAGGCTTTTTTTTTTTTCATTTGTAAGTTTTTTGGTTTTTGTTTCTTTGGGAAGTATTATATTTTTAAATCTTCAAAGTATTTGCTTATTAAACAGACTGTTCTTGTAAGCCACTGTTTTGTTCAAGTTTGCTACATAGATGATATAACTGGGATAATCCTAACCATGAAGACATCACTACCACCACCATCATCACCATTATCATCACCATCATCTTCACTACCACCACCTCCTCCTCCTCCTCCTCCACCACCACCAGTGATGCAGAAGATACTTTTTGGGCAAAATTAAATGTTGTTGACAATAAAGAAGGAAGAAATGGGGAGAGAAGTAACTGGATTAAAAAGATCTCAGGTTCTGGAAAACTAAGAGGCATTTAATGATACTGATTCATTACTGCTTTGTTAACTCAATTACACATGTCAGAGCTATAAAGGATAACCACCAACAGGATTAAACTAGAATGACATGGTACCAAGGAGATGTTGTGAGGTCTAATTCTGCTAAGGGCTACTTACTTTGTCTATACAGTGAGGCTGCCCTGGGAATGCCTACACATACATGGGATCTCTAAGCACCTGCAAAAGGGTGATACTTTCTAATTCCAAGCATCTATTCTCACAATGACCATACATAGTTTGTTACATCTTAGTTTCTTTTTATTACTGTGATGAAAACTGTGTCCATGACAATGTATAAAAGGTGGCATTTAACTGGGCTTATGGTTTCACCGCACTGAAAGTCCATGATGGAGTATCAAAGACACAGCAGCAGGAGAGCTGAGAGCTCACATTTGTTCTACAAGTGGAGTGCACACTGGGAATGGCAAGTCTTTTGAAACCTTGAAGCTCACGCCAAGTCATACACCTCCTCCAACCAACAAGGCCATCTCCCAATCCATCCTAAACTGCTCTACCAAGTAGGGACTGGGTATCCAAACATACGAGCCTATGGAGTTCATTCTCACACAAATCAGTACAAAATCTTAGTCTTTGGAACAAACTAAACGACCAGATGCACTTTTAGCACGGCACACCTAATCTACTACAGCAGAGACACTGACTATTGGCAAACTCTCCATATTTCCTGGTTCCCTGACAGGTAGGCAGCATCATGCTAACAATGCTGAACAAGGGACCTGGACAGAAATAAAATGGACAATCTTGGTGCCAAAGAATTTGAGAGCTAGAGTAAGATTCTCCACCTCGTCCCCTGACTGCTCCAGCTGCTCCCCAGAAAGGCTGTTATGTTTGAGGTGCCACAATGACAAGACTGTGCTGTGTAAGCTTTGGTGAAAATGGAAAGAGCACAGTGAACCCAGGTCCCTGTGAGGCAGTGTGAATCAAGCCTCTGCCACACAAAGGCTCTGCAGAGCACTGAACAATACCAAAGCACAGATTTCTGTTGTATTCACCCACTGAGGATTCAGGTTCATTTAACTACTAAAGCATAACCTTACTTACTTTGAATAATACAAGCAGGTTACAAAAAGTGGTTTGGATAAGTTTTTTTTTTTTTTTTTTTAAGTTCCTATTCAATGCTCTTTTGTCCTAATATCATTTTTAAAATTCTAGGATGTGAACCATAACAACTTTTCTTTGGCATTAATCCTTGAAAGACATCAAAAGTGCATACAAACAGGCACTCGACTATATTTAATTGCTATTCTGGAAACTAGATAACTAATCCATTAATTCCTTGTTCCATTTTATTGAATTTCAGATTAATTCAGCTTTCATATCATCACAGCAAGGGTATTGATTTAGAGCCCACATAATATTGAATTTTAAATATTCTATTATTGATCTTTTTCTTTTTTTTTTCTTCAAGACAGGGTCTCTCTATATGGACCTGACTGGCCTGGAACTTGTTATGTAGATGAGAGTGGCTTTGAACTCACAGAAGTCTGCCTGCCTCTATGTTCCCAGTGCTGGAACTAAAGGCATGCACTACCACTCCTGTGGAGCACTCACATTCAAATGCTGATATTATTTCTGGAGCTAGGTTTCCAAGAAAAAGATTTTATTGCCATAAATAAATGTGGCTCAGCATACTACTTTCTCCCATTGAAGGTGGATGCATTCTACAGCCTACACTGTAGCTTCAGGCCACCAGTAAAAATATTTCATGCTATCATTATCATTCATACTAGTCAAAATAAAGACAGTTTATGATCATTAATACCAGGCTCCTGAGTGCCCAATACAGCATCTCATCTCATTCACTTGATATGGGTACTTTTAGTCACTTTTAATAGAAGATGAGTCTGAGGTTTTAAAAGGCTAAATAGTTGGTTCTAGGTCATTCAGCTACAGGTCTATCTGTTACAGGTCTTGCAGTTACAGGACTGTTTGTCACAGCTTATCAGCCAATGATAATTTCAGACTGTTCTAAAGTGTACTGTTTGTCATGTTTTTCATATTTGACAAATAAAGGCCATTTCTTTTTTTAACTTTTTTTAAAGATTTATGTATGTGAGTACACTGTCACTGTCTTCAGACATGCCAGAAGAGGCCATCAGATCCCATTACAGATGGTTGTGAGCCACCATGAGGTTGCTGGGAATCGAACTCAGGACCTCTGGAAGAACAGTCAATGCTCTTAACCTCTGAGCCATCTCTCCAACCCCTAAAGGCCATTTCTTAACAGTTAGTGCATGTTACAGGGAAAAACCTAGCACAGTAAAGGTCTCTCTAACACCTAACACCATTGCTTAGTACAAGGCCATGGTAGAAAGTAGTGACTTGCACTTTCCTGATTAAGTATTTTTTCATACTCTAGTATTCACTTATATGCCTTCTTTTAATAAACATCCATTCAGATCTTTAGTTGGTCATATGACTTAAAAATGTTGATAGTATAGTTGATAAGACAACTTCCCAAAACAATCAGGAAGGTAATGAGAAAATGACTAATGGGCAATGCTTGACCTCATTTCCATGAACAGGAAGAATATGAAGCTTATGCACAGACACTTGAGTTGCCTGGACAACCATCAACAAGCTGTAGGACGGCACCATGCCAGGCTCTCGTTATAGTTTATAAGACTTTACCTTAAACTTTAGGATCTTAATGTTCTAACAAATGATCTCAGTGTCGGCTCATGATGGTAATCTTAATTCATTTAGCACCCAAATGGAAAGAAATATGAACAGTGTCATCATCAACTATTGTGATAACTTTGTTTCTTTAAAAAAAAAAAACAGTTATGTGATTACAATTCTGTTTTAATCCAAGGTGTGGGGTGTGAGGCTTATCCACAGCTGCTACCTAACTTGTCTCCTGCTCTAGAAGGGGTATGTGTGTGTGTGTGTGTGTGTGTGTGTGTGTGTGTGTGTGTGTGTTTACCAGCTGCAGATAGTTTGTTTGGTATTTGGTGGACTCTTGAGAGGGTATAAATGTGACAGCCCCAAGAGGACCTATGGAGGCTGCTACTGTGGTCTGTCAAGTGGTTGTAAGCAAAAAGACTTGAAGAAGAAATTAGATATCTTGACTACAAAGGTCAATATTGCCCCAAGGAACCGGATGCTCTTCACCATCAGGAAGAAGTCTAAAAAGGTCATTACCCCCTTTTCCCTCTAACCTTCTTTCTCTGCTACCTAGTGTTGGGTGTTGGAGGAATTAGGGTAAAATAAAGGTGGTAGATATAAGAACCCAATAAAATAGCCAAAAAGTATGCTTACAATCAACTATAGTACTTTTTGGAGAATAAGAGTCCAAATACAGTTGTCTTTGAAGATATAACCAATGCGTATACACCACTTCACCCAGTCCAGTAAAACAGTGGTCAATTACTTACTTCTGGTCCATGTTGACAGAAGAAAACTGAGCCATAAACAGAAGGCACATTAACAAACTCCTAATTGAGTTCAGGGGATTTTTCAGTAGAGGTTCATCAACTCACAGGCTGGAGAACGTGCATGCTCTACTCAAGGTCAGCGACATGCAGACCAGCATCCTGGGCAGCGATCAGTTGACAGCACAGTACATATTCATAATGCACATTTCCTACTTGGTAAGGTACCTAAAGTTGCCCACAAATGAGAAATGAAAAATCTGGCCCCTTGAATACTCAGAGGAAAAAAAAAAAACACCACAAGATCAAAGCTTCTGATCATATGTTATATGACAAGAAACTCCCTCACTTACCATGTGGAATGTATCCCTGGAACTGGGCCAGAGTAGCTTCTTTCTCTTTTAAAAGGCTTTTTGTCAGGCATTTTGTCACAGCAGGAGGTAACAACCAAGTACAGTGTCTTTGTATGTGTGCCTTTTATTTTATGAGATCAAGAGAAAGCACTGAGTAATACAATCAAATTTGTAAGGGATCAATTCAAATTTTGTATAACAACACTAAATCATAAACTCAATGATTTCTGAGAACCATCTGCAAGGAAATCTTGTCTAGAACTCTTCAGGGTGTGTGTGAGATTTTCTGGAAAGGAAACATAGTTAGGCTGTATTTTTTAGTACTGTGTTCACATTCGAAGTTTCTAAAAACAGTGCTTTGATATTTTCATCCTTTTCTTCCTTTGTATTTCCAACAGAACCTATTTGCTAACTAACACACCTTTAAGGTGTTTACTGTTCTGACCCAGGAGTGTGTTTTTCCTTTGGATTGATATGACTAAAGGTCATCGGGAGTAAGCTGTACACTGGCAAACATTATTAAAAACCAAACCAAACCTCACACTTTGGAAGAAAGTATAAGTTAAGAGAAACAACTAAAATTGCAGTCTGTGCCAATAAGCCACACATCACCAGTTATATGTCCCATTAAATCCCTTCTCCTTTGGGACTTATTTCTATAGAGACCATCTCTCTGTTCCATAAATAAAACTAGAAGTTGCTAGGAGACAGTCTAGCTTCTCAGGACACAACTGAAGGGTTGTGGTGGTTTATTAGCCAGAAGTAAAGACAGCTAAAGCTATTTCTGACATGTGTGCTATTGTTATGAAATCCAGGTTCTCAGAACATCTATTTGACAGTCATTAAAAGAAGCTGTTATGGATTCCTATGCAGTGGCACATGCCTGAAATCTCAGTCTCTAAGGTGGCTCAGGAAGGAAGAAGACAAGACCCTAGGGGTTCAAGGACAGCCTGGGCACCCAGCAGGACACTGTCTAAATAAACAAACAAACAAACAAACAAACAAACCTAACCAATAACAACAACAAAAATTGATTATGTATTTTCCCCTTCATCCATAATGGCATTAAACTTGTGATTTAATCTGCATGCATCTTTTTCTACCCTAACCTTGATTTCTGCTTTTCTCTTAACTTGGGCCAAAATGTATCATTCCTCCACCTTCATATAATACCCTCATATAATAGGGCCAATAAATTTTTATGTATTTTCAAGGGCTATTTACTCAAAACTTCTTCCCATCACATCATCATCCAGTAAGTCTTTTGAAATGTTCTGAATGGCTTACAGCTTTTGTTCTCAATAGACAGGGGTTGGGCAGTGGCTATGCACATATGTATGCACTTGTATATGTAGGTGTAGTCATTTCTGAGCATGCATGTAGAAGCCAGAGGTCTATGTTGCATATCTTCCTTCTCTTTCCAGATAGACTCTTTTACTGAACCTGGAGTTCACCCATTTGGCTAGAGAGGTCAGACAGAAAGCCCCCAAGAACAGCTTGCCTCTGCCCAACTTGCTGGGAATGAAGATGTACACAACCTTGCTGGGATTTAATGAGTGCTGGGTACCTGAACTTAGTTCCTTGCTCCAAAGCTCTGTTATATTTAATATTAAAGTGGTTCTAAGCATTCTATGAAGCAGTTAACTACTGAAACAAAACTCTTCTTCATCTTTCTTTGAATGCAGTTGTTTAACCCACCTGTGCCCTTTCTCATTCATCTAGAGGAGCTTAGGGAGGGAGGGATATCTACAAATACACATAAACCTTATGTTGATGATGTGGACATAGAGGAAATGTGTTCCTTTCACATACAACATGAACCCTGGAGTGCCATTCGAAGCTGTATCATTCTGTTCTATCATCCTTAGCTTTTATCTTCTAGATTGGTATCTCATCACAGACAGAAATTCAAGCGATCACATCCATTTCCTAAGAGCCTCAAGAAAATAAAAAGGGGGAGGTTCAGAAGCTCTGTCTTGGGGGCTGGAGAGATGGTTCAGTGGTTAAGAGCACTGACTGCTCTTGCAGAGGACCTCAGTTCAATTCCAAGTACTCATATGGTGACTCGCAACCATCAGCATCTCCAGTTTCCAGTGGATCTGATGTCTTATTTTGGCCTCAGTGGGTACTGCATGTACATGGTGCACAAAATTCATGCAAATATAGTCATATGAACACGAAAATAAACAAACAGCAAACTCTGTCTTTATATGGAACCATCAAAGACTCTGGACAGCCAACACAATCCTGAGCAAAGATATTACAGGAGGGATTACCATTCCAGATGTTAAGATATGTTTTAGAGCTATAGTAATTCAATACAAATAGTACTAGAGCAAAACTGACATATAAACCAACTGTACTGGCTGGTTTTGTGTGTCAACTTGACACAAGCTGGAGTAATCACAGAGAAAGGAGCCTCCCTTAAGGAAATGCCTCCATGAGATCCAGCTGTAAGGCATTTTCTCAATTAGTGATCAAAATGGGAAGGCCCAGCCCAATGATGGGTGGTGGCGTCCCTGGGCTGGTATTCCTGGGTTCTATAAGAAAGAAAGGTGAGCAAGTCAAGGGGAGCAAGCCAGTAAGCAGCATCCTTCCATGGCCTCTGCATCAGCTCCTGCTTCCTGACCTGCTTGAGTTCCTGTCCTGACTTCCTTTGGTGATGAACATCAATGTGGAAGTGAAAGCTGAATAAACCTTTCCCTCCCCACTTGCTTCTTGGTCATGATGTTTTGTGCAGGGATACAAACCCTGACTAAGACACCAATGAAACAAAATCAAAGACCCAAACATGAATACACATACCTTCAGCCACTTAACATTTGACAAAGGTGCCAAGAACACATGCTATGGAAAAGAAAGCAACTTTAACAAATAGTGCTACAAAACTGGATGTCTGCATGCAGAGGAATGAAATTAGACTGGAACCTAATGACTTGCACAAAAACTAACTCCAAATGGATTAAAACCTTAATGTGAAACCTGAACCACTGCGACAGATGGAAGGAAACACAGGCAGCATCTACATGACACAGGTGTCAGAACAGGACTGCATTTGTCAAGGATTTAATGCAACCAACCGTTCAACAAAACTTCACAAAACTAAAAACAGCTAAATAAGCAATCAACCAGGTAAGGGAGAAGCCCACTGAATGGGAGAGAATCTTTGCCAGCTGTACATCAGACAGAGGATTAATATCCTTAATAAACAAAGAACATACACACAAAAACAAAGAGTTAAAAAACAAAGGACCCATTTTAAAAATGAGCCTGGGACATGAATTCATTCTGAAATGAGGGCAAAATGGCTAAGAAATATCTCAAAAACAATGCTCATATTCCCTAGCAATTAGAGAAATGCAAATCAAAACATCTTTAAGATTTCATCTTCCCTCATTCAGAATGGCAAATATCAATAAAACAAATGGCAACAAATGATGGAGGGATTGTGGGTAAAGGAGAATGATCACTCAGTACTGAGGATTACAAGTGTGTGCAGCCATGGTGGAAATAAGTATGGAGAGTTCTCAGAAGGCTAAAAATAAATCTTCCTTATGACCCAGCTGTACCACTCCTTGGCGCCTGCCCAGGGGACTCGGCATCCTACTCCACAGAGTCTGTGTCAGTCTGATCACTGCGACTCTATTCACAATAGCTAGAAAATGGAAACACTCCAAATAACCTTCCTTCAGAATGATTAGCTGATGAAAATGTGGTACATGCAATTTATGGAATACTATTTAACTGTAAAGAAATATGAAGTCATGAACTTTGCAAGTAAATGGATGAAATGAGAAAAGATCTCATATGGAGTGAAGTTAACCAGACCTAGAGAGACAAACATGGCAGGATCTCTCTCATCAGAGGCTCTAGCTGGGAAGCTTCAGTTGTGAGTACATATCCTGGAGTAACTAACTAACCACAGAAACCAGGAAAGTAAAAAGGGACCATGGCTAGGTTAGGGAAGTGGGGAGCAAGGAAGAGGGGAATAGCAGGATACAAGTGATCTCATTGAGGAAATGGGAAAAGGGGGGGGGCTCTAACTAGGGAGGGGAGGGGAGGAATGAAGAAGGAGGGAGGAGAGTAAAATAACAGCAATGAAAAAGTCACAAGGAATCAGTCTACTATCTACCTACTTAAAATGAATTTCTAATACATTTGAGTCTGTGTATAGAGATACCTAGATAGTTTAAACAAAAGCAACAGCAAGGACGTCTGAAAAAGTCACAAGGAATCATTCTATTAACTACTTAAAATATATTTATAATACATTTCAGTCTGTGTTTATAGATACATAGTTTTAACAAAATTTTCTCATCTGGCCTAACCATGTTCCCTCCAAGAGCCAAAGACTATCTAACAAAAGTCCTAACACTAGCCGCTTTAAAAGAAATTAAAAAGAATTATTTTATTTTATTTGTTCACTTTACATCCTGATCACTGCCCTCCTCTATTCCCAGTCCCACCCTTACAAATCTCCCCTATTGTGAGGAGAAGGGGAGACCCCCTTGGGTACAACCCTACTCTGGGACATCTAGTCCTTGCAGGTCTAGGCATATCCTCTTCCACTGAGGTCCAACCAGGCAGTCCAAGTAGTGGGGAAGGGGATCCAATGGCAGGGAACAGAGTCAGAAACAGCCCCTGTTCCATCTGTTAGGGGACCCACATGAGGATCAAGCTGTCCATTTGCTACAAATGTATAGCGGGATCTAGGTCCAGCTCTAGCTTGCTCCCTGGTTGGTGGCTCAGGCTCTGTGAGCCCCCATGGTCCCAGTTTAGTTGACTCTGTGGGTCTTCCTGTGGTGTTCTTGACCCTTCTGACTTGCTCTTTGCCAATTGCAGTGAGGAGGATATGACTATTATTTTTATGTACGCTTTCATTACAGAAGCTAAATCAAGCTAAGTACCTAATCTTTATTCAAATAAAGATACTTTTATAATAAAATAATTAAGATCTGCTTTTAGCTTCTTGAAAAACACAACTTAAAATTATTTGTATTATTGAGAAAGTATTATATGTATGCCCTACCATATATGTGCATATATATATATATATATATATATGCATCAAATATACAATTTTCCAGGCTGGTGAGATGGCTCAGTGGGTAAGAGCACCCGACTGCTCCTCCAAAGGTCCAGAGTTCAAATTCCAGCAACCACATGGTGGCTCACAACCATCCGCAACGAGACCTGGCGCCCTCTTCTGGAGTGTCTGAAGACAGCTACAGTGTACTTACATATAATAAATAAATCTTTAAAAAAAATATACAATTTTCCTTTTAATCTTGAAAAACAATGGTCTTCTTTTGAGTAATTGATCAGGGTTGTCCATGATATTCCTAAAACATTACATTCTATTGCTATTTCCTTTGGTTGACCCACCCACCACCACAGGTAGAAGGTAAGTCCCTATATTTGAAGATATGCACTTTGGACTCAGAACCCAGAGGCCCCTGAGCTGGAACTGATCTAAAAGCCTCCTCCTGTGAGCTATTTTTCACTGTACCAGAAGTTACTCTGAGAATTTCCAAATGAGGGAAGCAACCAATAGCCCTACCCAGCTACGATGCATATTATTACATCAGGGCCTGGCATGGCATGATAACCTAAGGGTGGAGTAGTGGGCACCCATACCTTGGCTGTACTTAACAAGTGTCTAATTAGACATAAGACCTATGTAACAAGAGGGACACCATGCCTGGACTGAAAACCTAGCCAACTACCAAGGCATACTGAAGCCCCGGATAATGGAAGAGAAACTAACCACCAAATTACTAAACCAGCATATCACATCCAGCCACATTCTAATGATTTCTCCTTATACCCACAGATAAGCAAAGTTCCTGTCCCTCATCAAGTAGACTTCTCTGTTCAACAGATAGAGACTATTACAGAAAACCATAACCAAGCAAACATGTAAAGTTATAGAGCCCAGTCCCAACTGATAATGCTGCAAACCAACTCTCAGATGTAAGGCTCAGGGAACATTACAGAAGAGGGGACAGAAAGTAAGAGCCAGAGGATGTGGGAGTCTGCTGTGAGACTCTGTCTTCTCTAGTAACACACACACATAAAGTCTCACTAACATGACTGCCTAAACATGAGCGGAACAAGGAAAGACATCCACAGACAGAGGAAGGCCCACAAACTCTCAACCTGACAGAAAGAATTACAAGTAACTAAGAATTGCTGAGAATGAGAAAAATAGCCTCTCTGAGTATCAGAGAAGAAGAGCATATCAATTGGTTATCCAATACCAAATGGACAACCTTGAAAACATACACATATGTTATGGATTTGGCTTAATGCTGTATTAGGTTATTTGGATTCCCAAAATTGCACGAGAATTCGTATGTAGGATGCTGAGGGTCCCTGCCCTCAGTTGGTTGCAATTTGTAAATAAAGTTGCCGGCGGCCAATAGCTGGGCAGAGAGACAGAGGTGGGACTTTAAGGTTCTCAGGCAAGAAGAAGAAGAAGAAAGGAAGAACTTCCATGCTGGGAAAGCAGAAAGATCAAGCCTGAGAAGTGCAGGACAGAGAGACAGCCATCAATGTAAAAGTCAGAGGTCGTGGCCTAGGAGAGCTGCAGGCCTGGGTCCAGGGTGGCCAGGATGGAATATAGGTTTTAATAAGTAATAATTCAGGAATATCAGAGGTGTTATCAGAAGTGTGTTATGTGTTTGGAAGGTTTGGAAGTGCCCAACCATTGAGCTGACTAAGGCATATTAAATGTAAGGCTGTGTGTGTGTGTGTGTGTGTGTGTGTCTTTTATTCAGGAATCCAGAAAATTGGCAATTTAAGTATCATTAATCACATACAGCAACACATATAAGTAACATTATGCAGACTGAACAGATAATATCAAAAAATATATAAATGTCTACACATGTATGCTTACAACAATTAATGAAAAAAGAAGCCATGAATTTAAAAAAAGAGTGAGGAGGATTTTGGAGGGAGGGAAGGGAGAAATAATTTAATTCTATTATTATCTCATAAGTAAAAGAACCAATTAAGTAAAAGAAAAATGAAAGTCTGTTTTTATTAAGTTGTGTTTACTCATTAGAATGCAAAATTCTCCCAAAGTCTTCTCATATCTCAATGGCCAGAAGAGATGTATACATCCTCTCCTGACCATTCAAAATTGGATTAGCATAGACGGTTACACTCTTCCTGAGCCTAAGAAGGATGCTCTGAAGTCCAGTACTCACTGCCATCCTTTCTGACTCCATCAGGACCCCCTGTACTGGAAGGAGGGAGAAAACAGTAGGAAATAGCTATCTGTTAAAGTGTACTGGCATGCCTCTTACCCCTTTTCTTGTGGAATGCCAATGCTCGCCTCTTTTCCGTGAGAAGTAAGGGGAAAAAGCCTTTCCACCCTTGAAAAGTAATGGCTAACTCTGCTTAAAGTCAGGCCTCTGTCCACTCTATTTGAAGACCCAGGTACACCAAATCGCTCCTCCCTCTTTTCAAATACAGCAGTGGCCTGTGACTCCAGAAATAAGTTACATTTAATGCTACTGATGTGACAGACTGACTAGGCATTTTCATTTAAGTCCTCATTTGTGTTAGCGTATCCCTTGAGGGTTAGAGATAACTGCTTCTTGCTACTATTTCCTGCCAGAGATCTATGAGAATTCTAGAAGTTAAAAAGTCAACTACCTGAAAGTTTAAAATTCACCAAGTGGGACTGACACAGAATAAAGAAAAGGGAAAAGGCTAATAAACTTAAGGATGGATAGAGCCAGTGTGGTGGTCCACTCCTATTACCTCAGCACTTGGGAAGGGAGGTGAACAGAAAAGAATCAGGAATTGAAGGTCATCTTCAGCTACACAGCAATGTTAGGCAACTTGGGACACAAAAGACCCTGTTTCTAATACCTGTGTGTGTGCATGCATGCGTGCCTGCATGTGTGCATGTGTGCATACATGTCTCTGTGTGTCTGTGTGAAGGAGGAAAAGGATGAGGAAGAAGACGGATAAGAAGAAACTAGAAAATGTGAATATCATGGAGAAAATAGATCTATGAAAAATAGGTCAAAACCACAAATACCTTGCAGAACAATGTGAAATAATATAATATAGGTTGCAGTAAAAAGTAAGAATATTTAAAACACACACACACACATATGAAGAAAAAAATGAAGTCAGGCAGTGGTGGCACATGCCTTTGATCCCAGCACTCAGGAGGCAGAGGAACCAGCTCTCTGTGAGGTTAGTGTGGTCTACAGAGTTAGCTCCAGAAATACACAGAGAAACCCTGTCTCAAAAAAAGGAAAGAAAGAGAGAAAGAGAGAAAGGGAGGAAGGGAGGAAGGGAGGAAGGGAGGAAGGGAGGAAGGAAGGAAGGAAGGAAGGAAGGAAGGAAGGAAGGAAGGAAAGAAGGAAGGAAGGAAGGAAAAAGTGGCAAAGTTTCCCAAATTCATCAAAATCATTAACATCAACTTCACATATTCCAGCCAACATAACTAAAATAAAATTTGCATACAAATGTGTCATAGTCAACACTGATGGAAACTAATGTAAAGAACAATGGTGATTTATGTGAGAAGGGATAGAAGCTTCCTGAAGAAGAGCTAACACTTGCAAGAGATTCACTTCCCACTCTTGCTTTCCTAGCTTAGGAAACTCTGACACAAACTCCTTCCTCAGCAGGTAACGCACAGAACATGAGACCTATGGCCACTGTGCTTTTGTTCCTTACTTATCCTGATTAGACAGGAAAATGTAACAGTTTGAGGGGATGAACAAGTATGAGAAAATAGTAAACAATCCGAGTTAATGCCCACATGACTCTAGCACCCTAAGACTGTCGTTCACATATGTAAACTTAATCTTATACGAAAAAATGAAAATTAATTATTTTTCCAAGAAACATCATATAAAACATTTAAAACCACCATATTTTATTTGTAATGTCATAGGAAGACTTAAATTTTTTTATTAAAATATCTAAAATGTAAAAAAAAAAAAAATGGAGCCCAAAGGGAGACTGACATCCTACAAACTGTACGCTCTTTTATGGTCATAATAACATGAACAAGAACTTTAAATTGCATGCCTTCCTCATTTTGACTATATAGTTAAGTACACCCAAAGAAAATAAACAACTTTAGAGACTTTTGCCTACCACTCTTTTTGTTATCATAAGAGGGGGAGAAAAAAAGTTACTAATTCATTGAAATTTTTTCTATTCTGGATTTTTTTTAACTATCCAGCATGGTTAATCATTTAGAGTTCCAAAGTTACAAAACCCATATTTTTTTCAAAAGAAAATAAGTCCCCAAAGAACCCCAGTTTCAGTGGGCTTAACATTCTAACAAAAGTTCAGCAAGGATGCAGGTTTGCAGGGTTTTCAAAGTGGGACTAGGGGACTCCTGGGGAAGATGGAGCTCTGCTGTCCATGCACTGCTGTGAAGGACCCTGTTCTTCTCATCCCACTACAGAGATGAAATCAAAATAACAGCAGTCAAAAACGTCTCCGCACCAAGTGTCCTCTAGGGGGCAAAATGAGCCCTGCCTAGGAGGCCACCAACACAGGACTCCTTGTTTACTCCTTAAACAACAACCAAAAGAAGATGCTTGACTCGTAACTTACAGTGAAATCAATATCAGGTATCAATTTAAAAATAATTTCCTTCATTCAGAGACAAAATTTTCCAGCTTTGAATAACGCTGGATTTTATTATTATGTTAGATTTAAAATGTATTTAAGATTAATTGGGCCGGGCAGTGGTGGCACAGGCCTTTAATCCCAGCACTTGGGAGGCAGAGGCAGGTGGATTTCTGAGTTTGAGGCCAGCCTGGTCTACAGAGTGAGTTCCAGGACAGCCAGGGCTATACAGAAAAACCCTATCTCGAAAAACAAAACAAAACAAAAACAAAACAAAAAAAAAAAAAGGAAGAAGAAATAATAACTAACTTGTATTTTCTGGGATATTTCATTCATCATTCATTCACATATGAATAACAGATTTGAATATAGTTAAACAAAGCTGGGATTGTTTTCTCAAAACAAATAGGTAATATTTCCCATTCATAAAAAGATACCCCAGGCTGCAGATTGTTTTAAGTGAAATCAACCTGTCGAGAACGCAAACTGTTTTCCTATCAGTTTAACAGTGTTCATAGGTGTTAAGAACCCCCTCTTTCCAAGTCATAACAGTGTCTCAAGAACAGCAAGAAACGGAAGAGAAAATCCAGCGGTGCCCACAGGGGCTGACATTTAATTTGGCAGAAATAGAACCACAAGATGCTTGTAAGTAAAGGAACAGTTGCCTCTCGTCCCAAGGAACAAAGAATGTGCCAGAATCTGCTTTGTCTATTTGTGTATGCAAACCTTCTCTTCCTTTTTACGGCAGCAGAAAACACAGAACATTACCATCTCGGAGTTAAAAGCCATGCTGAGCCACATGCAAGTCTTCACCCAGACTCACCTATGTGATAGAGTCCTATCCAATCGCTGGGGTCAACCTCTTCCTTAATATCCCAGAAGATAATGAGGTTCTGGGCTTGCCCCAGCGTGTATTCGTACATGCTGGCAGTCAGGCTGGAGCGGCTCTCAGAAGTCACCAGATCCGTGTCACTGTTGGCCCGCTGTAGGGCCATGTTCTCGGGCATTGAGTTCTGGGCTGCCAGGCTCTGGAGGTTCTCTGGGCTCAGTGTGTACCGCATCTGTGGATTTCGACGCCGCACAAAAAGCAAATGCTCTCGGGCTGAGCTAGCCATCTTGTCTGCCTCTCTGAGGTGGTTTTCCTACAAAGCTGCAAGAGACAGACAAGCATAAAACATCAGTGCTAAAAGGTGAGAAGTTAGTATTAAACATCCCAGATATAAAGCCTGAAAGAGAGTTTATTAAAACCTCAGCATACAATAATCTACTGTGGAAATATAAGACACCATCCTACAGTCACCTGATAATATCAGAAATAACGTCTAGGACAGAGATCACAAGATGGCCAAGCTGTCATACAAACCTCTGGCCCCTGGTTTCCCTTAGCACAGCTTTTCCAAGAAAGTAAAAAAGGAGGGACTTTTCTAGCATCCCTCTTAGATCCATGCATTCCCACATATCCCACCACCCTCTCCCCCCTTTCTATCCCACACGTAACTAAATTTTCAACCAGCAAGATACATGCTAAATGCAGACGATGAATGCTACTGATGTACTGCTCACTGCTTTAGTTCCCCTGCCATGAGGAGCGTAGCTCACTGGCAACATTTTCAAGAGCTTACTCAAATGTTGCCCCTGCACTTAAATACGGAGGAGGGGGCATTATATCCAGAATGGCAACATCCTGGAAGTCTTTATGTTTCTCTTAAAGTCTGATTTGCCATATGATCACTCACCTAGCCCTTGTCCATTCCCCCTCATACAAACAAAGCTTTCACAAAAGCAGCGATTCTCATTCTTTGTCACTATTTTATCCCCAGTGTTTACAGCGGCATTGGGATCCATATCTGTTAACTGGGCCGACGAGGAAAGGCGAGCATCTTTACCCCAGAGACTCGGTGGCATGACTCACGTCTCCATGCTCTCTTCTGAGCCCGCTGCTTGTCACCCTGAAGTTCCCAATGGCACAAACTATTCCTATCACCTGGATCATGATGGGTGCTTGCCTTTGGCTTCTATGTGGTTTCCAGAAAGGAACAGACTCCCCCTGTTGGGCCTTGCATCCAGTCTCACTTGCTCACAGTGAATCTCCTGTTATTGTACTGCTAGCTGCTCGTGAGACTCTTTCTAAGACATTTGTCCTTTTGCCCAGTGCCTGTGAGGTTCTGTCTCCTGGTAATTAACTCCCCCTTGCCCATGGGTTCACATTACCTCACCCAGAGTGAATAATAGAGTAAATCTGCTTTTCTCCCACACTGCTTTCCAAACAGAAACAGGCTTCATGGGCTGTAACACTTATTCTGTGCAATCAGACTGCTGCAATCTTTTAAATATTTCATTTGAAGTTAATATATTGACTCCTGAAAAGTTAGCATGAGATTCTACTTAAAAGCAAACTAGTTACTCTCCAGTATCCTATTTGTATCATAGCTACCAACCTTGGGTACTGAGTCTGGGAGCCAAGAAAGGGAAAGAAAGGGCTCCCCGACTTTTTCCATTTCTCTATCCATTTCATAGTTTGGGTGAAATGCCCACTTTGCCTATATCAATTAGTAACCAAGAAAATGCCCCAAAGACCAACTTGATGGAAGCAATTTTTCAAATTAGAGTCCTATCACGGCTAGATTTTGTTAACATGACACAAGCTAGAGTCATCTGAAAGGAAGGAACCTGAATTGAGAAAATGTCTCCATAAGATCCAGATGTAGGACATTTTCTTAATTAGTAATTGATGGGGAAAAGCCCACCACTGTGGGTGGCACTATCCCTAGGCTGGTGGTCCTAGGATAAGAAAGCAGGCTGAACAAGCCAGGAGGAACAAACCCTTCATCTCTGCATCAGCTCCTGCATTCAGGCTCCTGCCCTGCTGTGTTCCTGTCCTGCCTTCCTCCAATGATGGACTACAATGTAGAAGCTAAGCCGAATTAACCCTTTCCTACCCAATTTGCTTTTGGTCATGGTGTTTCCTTGCAGCAACAGAACCCCTAACTAACATGGTTCCCTCTTCCCAGATGTGTCAAGGAGACAACCATGACTGGCCGTCACAGTGCTCGTGTTTCCATGAATACAGCTCTTGCACTTGCAAATAAATTCAAGTAATTTCTGCCATGAAGTTGATCTCATGTTTTTAGCACTATTCCTTAAATCAAAAATAACTTGGCAGTGAAAAGGCTTGGCAGATGATAAATAAATAAATTTGAAGTAACTTGGATTTCTAGGCAAGAAATTCTATGTGAAAAGGACAAAAATAAAAATGAAAACGCGAGCCAGTTTCTCTAGGTCAATGGCATTAAGTTCGTGTCCCTGTTCATCGAATGGAGTTCATACTTCTGTTTCCTTGCATGGTCCATGCAGGAACCCAGCATTGTTACATACCCCCATGACTATTGAGCAGTTATCTGACCTATGGAACCTAAGCCATGAGTCAGCCTCTCACCCACGGTCATGACACTGGATTGCAGCAAGTCATAATTTCTTTATAAACTCAGCGAGTCAAGTGCCACATCTACTCCAGCAAGAACTATAAATAATTCACTCCTAACACACTGCAGACAAGCAGCAAGTGCATGCTGTATATAACAAAACTATTTTCCTAAAGAAATAGGCCAGAACTTTCATAGCTTAAAAACACAACAGACCAACTACTGACAACAATCCTGTTCTAGAAAGGAAGGAAAAGTCATGGGCATATAACTGAACTGTGTGTTTTAGCATGACCTATATTTAAACAGAAAGGCAGGTTAGCATTGTGCATCAGGGGATGAGATTTAAAGCCCCATGCTGTGTTTATAAGATAAGGAGAGAGGGAATATGTTTGGTGGATGTGTAGTCAGGTGTGGGGGAAGGGGTGTCTCTGAGGGCCCGTGCTGAGGCATCCCTTCGGGGACCAGCTACACGAAGGTATAGTATAGAATAGAATAGAGTTTATTCTGGGCATGGGGAGGGTAGTAGAGACAGGGAAAGACAGAGGGGAGGGAGAGAGAGAGAGAGAGAGAGAGAGAGAGAGAGAGAGAGAGGAAGGAGGAGGAGAACAACAACAACAATAACAATAACAAGAAGAGGAGAGTGGAGGCCAGCCAAGAGCACATGGGGGGGGTGAGATGGGGGAAAAGGAAGAGGACAGAAGAAGAGCAAGAAGGCAAGAGACCAAGAGGCAGTGGAGGGGGCAAGCAGCCCCTTTTATAGTGAGTCAGGCATACCTGGCCATTGCCAGGTAACTGTGAGGTGGAGCCTAGACAAAATGCTAACACCCCATATCTGGATCTTGGTTATATCTCTACTATACATTTACTCTGTAATCTCTGACTGTTTATTTTAACTTCCTCCATTTTCCTACTGCCATTAACCCGTCTCCAGGACTTTAGAGAGAACTAAATTAACTAGTGTATTTAAAAAGCATTTAAAACAATGTCTAGCCCGTACTATGTGTTCAATTAAGATTAGCTATTAATTATTTGTTACTGTATTCTACTTTAATTTTACCAAATAGAACTGGCTTACATGTTCCCACAATTCCCCCATGCTCTTGGCCCCAAACCCCATCAATTACTTACTGGGAGATGAAGCTGTTAGTACTCTTACCCACTCCAAGGACAGCACTAATCAGAAACAGAACAGCTTAGTAGCACAGAAGAACTCACCTACCAAGAAACCCTAATCTGGGGCTCAGGCCCCTGGGAAGTGCTGTTCTTCAGTGCACAAGCCAGGAATAAAGGCTGAGGCTTGACTTTCTTGCCAAGAGAATGCATTCTGACCACCTCCCACATGGAAGGTGTCAAGGTTATGAGGAACAAAAGACCAGTGTCCCACCCATGGGACCACACTGCACCAAGAAAAGATATAAAATTAAAAAGTCAAAAGCTGAACACATTACTTATGATATATCTCAATAGAAAAGTAAAAAGAGCTGGACATGTATGAATTTACAACCTTAATGGGGTCCTGAAGCCATATTTGGTGTGTGTGTTTCTATGTGCCTAGCATCAGGCCAGAGAGGTTGCAAAACAATAAAAAGCTAAGGGATTTTCCCCCAAAACATCTCCTTTACTATAGCATATGGTATGGCTCTCACTTTCTACGAACTTGAGATTTTTTTTTTTAGAAGGCCAAAAGCTCATATATGAAAGAGTTCAGTGTGCTACCAATGTCACTTCACACATACGCACAATCTGTCCCAACAAATGTGTAAAGAAAGACAAGAAATGCTGCAGAGCACTTGCATTGTGGTAACATCATATTTGCAAAGTGCTGTATGTTTTCCAAAGCACCTTGATAGCGCAAATCCAAAGTGAGACCCGGGAATACTGTGAATGAGCTTGAGAGCACCATCAGCTCTGTTTGGAGATGAGAAAATTGAAGAGCCAGGAAGAAATATGTCCATTGAAAGAGTCAAAATGTTTGAGGTGGACGGTAGGAGAAAAGTGTGGAGAGCATTCTGGATGGAGGCATGAAGATGGGGAAGTAGGCAATGGAAGGGAGGGAAATGGGGATGCGACCAGGAAGAGTACATGGGGAGGGAGGAAAAACCCAGGCTCCTCAGAACATGGAAGCTGATAAGAGAACTGCAAAGGAACTTGAGTAGAAGTCTCTGGGGAGAGAGGCAGGCTAACACAGCTGACACTGGTGAGCTGAAACTTGGCACAGAGCATACTGATGTTCCTGGAGACTGGTTCCCAGGGCCTAGACATAAACAAAAGAGGAGATACTAAAGGCCAAAGAGGAGAGACTCCCAGGAGATTAACAAATGTCATGGCTAAGGTTAAAAAAATAATCTAGAAAAGCTAGGAACTTGGTGGCCTTGGGGAAACACTTTTGATAGGCTGTTTCCTAACAGCCAGACTAAATAAAAACCAGGTTAGAACACAAAGGACAGGTGCAGGATTAGCATAAACCTGCACAGTCTAACGGAAATGCAATGCAACCCAAGTGTGTAATTCCACGTTTTCTAGAACTATATTAATAACATAAAACAAGAAGAAATACAAATAATCTATTTTAAATCGCTGTATACAATCTATTATTTCAACATTAAACTAAACCATTACTAGTGAGATATTCTGTTCTTCTTTATTACCCAAGACTTTTTATCTTACTTGAAAACACAGGTTGTATTAACCACATCTCAAGCACTCAATTGCTACTGGGGGGTAGGGTCTCCTGAAGGGACCACAAATAACAGATCTAAATAATGAAGATGCTTGTATTGTCCAACAGAGCTCTCTTCCTTCCAGCTCGCTGCCAGCAGTGAGATCTCCCTGCAGTCAAAAGGAAAGTGTCACTGACAGAGTCAGGGAGTGAACATAAATTCCTTAACCTGCCCAAGGTCTTTTTTGATGCATTTGGCACAAAGACACCTTTTAGCCAAATCTCTATTTGGGGTAACCATGCAATCCTATTACATGAAGACATTCAGTCTGTAGAGAAGGTTTTCCCAGGGAAGGCTAGAAGACAGGGACATGGACAAGTCTCAGAGTTCCCATCCTATCCTCTAGCTTCCACTTCAAAGCTTGAAGTCTTCAAATGAAGACTGTTCCAGGGGTTCTTGTGTCAGAGGAGGCATGGTGGTCATCTGTGGATTTCTTTAACACAAACTCACAGAGCACTTACCCTTTCTAAGTGGTTTACAAACAGATCACTTATAAATGTCCCAGTTAGATATAAAATATGTGGAGAACACAGGTTATCTGTAAGTACCACACTGACAAATCAATGGCAGTGTAAACCTCACTCTGCCTCGATACATCCATTATATACTTACACACATATAACAATATAAACACACACACAAAAGTAGAAGTGGGACTATTTAGGTAAAGGAATAATACTATAGGAAGTGGAGGAAAAAAGAAACCCATTTTGTTTTGTGTTGTCCCTGCTAGAAGTGTTGTTGGTTTTTGTTTTACCTTTGTTTTGCTTTGGTTTTGGTTTTCTGAAGCAGGATCTCCTATAGTCCAGGCTATAGTAGAACTCAAAAGGTATCCGAGGCTGACCTTGAACTCCTAATTATTCTCCTTCTAGCTCCTGAGTTCTAGGATAACCATTGTGTACCACAGGCCCAACACTGAAACAAGTTTGTTTTTACAATTAGTATATACTAATCAGAAAATCTAAGGTGGGTCTGGTAGAACAAGCCTGTAATTCCAACTACCTGGGAGTCAAAGATAGGAAGATTATGAATTCCAGACCAGGCTAACTCCTTATACCCACTGATAAGTACAGCTTTCAGCCATCATCAAGGTTACTTCTCTGCAACAGATAGAGAGCAGGTTGTGGAGGCCTACTCCTAAATGTCACATCTATATACAATGCCTGCTCCTATGGCTCAGAGGTCATTGAGGGAGAGAGAATAGAAAGACTGTAAGAGCCATAGCCCAGAGAGGAGAAGTGATTAATTATATTATAATGTCAAAATTATATATAAAAAGACTAGCCTACTCTGCACAGTAAGACCTTGTCTCAAAAACAAACATCATGTATCCTTTGGCTCCTACTTGTTCTGCCTACTGGAGGATGGTCTCAGAGAGCAGAAGACTGTAGATGTTCCCTGCCTCCCCCTTTTCCCCCGTGACTCCTGGCCTCCAGCATGCAAAAGGCAGTCTCAGGCTTCCTCAGGCCCTACAGTCACACTCGGAATGAATGGACGTTAGTGACATGGAAAGGAAGCATAAGTCAGGGTTCTATTTTTAAAGGACACAAAGACTTGGAAGCAGTTTGCAACGAGGGAATAAAAGTGAAGGCTGAAAAGAATCTTTTGGGTGAATCCGAAGTTAAGAGATAGATATATACATAACAGTGTATGTCCCAAGCTGTTAGAACAGTGGGCGGGGCCAGGAGCGGGGATAGAATGAATATCCAAGTGCCAGTTCCTACCTACTAACAACCTTAGCATTAATTAAAATACACTGTGCCAATGTGTCCCTGGAGGGCTCAGTGGGGGTATAAAATGTTTAAGATGTCTAAAATCTTTCAGATGTGTTACTCTCACAGCTTACAACAATTTTTAAAAGAAATGGGTTAGTAGTGCTTGCATTACCATGAGAAACTGTTCACAAAATTGCCTGAAACCTTTGATTTTTTTCCCCTTATAGGAAACATAATATATATGTTTAGTGTTCATGTTTCTGTTATAAATAACACCAAAGTACATATAGAAATACTTGGTAAAGTTGCATAAAGATGGGAGGTGATGAATTTCAAACACTCTCCATACTAAAGTTGTAATTCTAACTCACAGGACTTTATTGAGCACAGTACTCAGGCACACGATCATCAGTGCCACTCAAAGCACTGGAAGCAGGCAGCAGACATGCATCCACTACTGAAACATAATAGCTCTTGATGCCTCCGTCTCAGGGCTATGCCTTCTGTAAGGGCTAAAAGTCTTCTTCCAAAAGTTATACAAGTTGTGAAGTACTTTAGAAGAGGTGGCAGGGGAGTCTGCCTGGAATGTGTCCTCCTACATTGGACCTTCAACATTCCTTAGATAATCCAGCCCCCTTGTACTGACTATCCTGTGATTATACATCCCAGATCCAATAGGCTCAATCTAACATGATCCATCACACAAGTAATACAACAAGACACAACAAACAATTAGATACAATCTTTGTTTTTTTAAAATTTGGGCTTTAAACAGGATGCATGTGAGGTGCAGCACAAAGAGCTCATTAGTGTTGGGAGGGCAGGTTTGTCTGCCTGTGGGTTTTTTTTTGGGGGGGTGGGTGGGTAGGGGGATGCCCAGGCTAGCTTTGACCTAGCAGCCAGAGGGAACCCACTCAAATATAAGTCAGATCATGTGTTCTCTTTGCTTGATCCTCCACAGATTGCCTGTTTCCCACCCCCCCCCCCAATTTCACACAGAGAAAACACCAAGCACAGGCTAAATTTCAATGTCTGAGATTAAGGAACAATGCTTATCATTCTTATAAAATGTAACAAAAGATACATTAAAGGATAAAAACCAAGTGATGGGACCAGGGAGATGTCTTGGTGCTGCACAGACAAGTTTGAATCCCTAAGAACCATATAAAATGCCAGGTTTGGTCCTGCACATGCCTGTAATTGCAGTGCTGTGGGGTTAGAGACAGGAAAGTGTCTGAAGCTTTCTGACCACTAGTGTAGCACTAGTAAGATCAGTGAGAGACAAGTCTCAAGAAACTAATGGGGCCATGGCCCTCCCCTTCCCTGTGTCTTACCGTCATCACAAACCAGGGTCTGTTCCGGGCTTTTCCAGGTGAAGGGCCCCACAAAGTGGAAGGGTTCCCTGAGCCCTTTTGGAACATGTCTTATCTACATCCCAACTTAGAATTATTCCCTAGTCTCAAAAATACATCTTGAGAAGAATAAAGATGAAAAGGCTATTTTGCTGTTTTCTTGTTTAGCCTAGGAAACCAAGATGCTATAACTAGAAGAGACAAGACAACCCATCAGTGGTTATCAAGCTGTTTCCTGGAACTTCTGAAGGGATGAAGAAATGTTGACTAAGAAATGAGACCTGAGTCCTGTTTAGACACAGATCAAGTCTGAAACCTCCCCTCTAAAAGGGATCAGTAGTTTCTGGTCCTTGGCCCTAACTATTGTGTATCTCAGGACCAGTGCTGTTTTGTGTAAACATAGTCCCTCATCCCAGTTTCCTTCAGTTCTTGAATAAAGACCCTGGCTGAGCTTAAGGCTTTTCTGACATCTGAATATAATAAACTGTGGATAATGGAGCCTGCTGGAAGGAAAGCACACCTGCTACCCAAGGACTTGGGAGGTGGAGGCAAGGTCTTGAATTCAAGGCTGGCCTGGAATATGAAAGGTCCAACCTCAAAGAAAAAAAATTGCAGCTTTATCTGTGAAAAAAAAAGAAGAGGAAGAAAGGAAGGAAGGAACATGGAAGGAAGGAAGGAAGGAAGGAGGGAGGGAGGGAGGGAGGGAGGGAGGAAGGCAGGGAGGAAGGAAGGAAGGAGGGAGGGAAGGAAGGAAGGAAGGAAGGAAGGAAGGAAGGAAGGAAGGAAGGAAGGAAGGAAGGAAGGAAAAGGGCAAAGAGATAGAACAGGGTATTCACATACCTGCACAATACAAACATGCACATATACCATACACACACACATATACACATACGCATATACATACACCATAAATACACATTTATATGAAACACGAGGACAGGATGAAATAAAATAATAAAAACAGTACAGTGGTTTGAATAAAAATGGCCCCCAGAGGCTCATTTATTTAAATGCTTAGTCACCTGGGTGTGGAAATGATTGATAGGATTAGAAGAATTAGGAGTCGTGGCTTTGCTGGAGGAAGTACGCCACTGGGGGTGGGCTTTTCAAAAGCCCATGCCAGACTCAGTCTCATTCTCTGCCTGCACATCAGGATGTAACCATGCCTGCTGCCATGCTTCCAACCAGAATAATAATGGACTATGCCTCTGAAAACTGTAAGAAAGCCCCAAATTAAATGCTTTCTCTTATAAGAGTTGGCCTGTTTAAACCAAGCAGTGGTGGTGCATGCCTTTAATCCCAGCACTTGGGAGGCAGAGGCAGGTGGATTTCTGAGTTTGAGGCCAGCCTGGTCTACAGAGTGAGTTCCAGGGCAGCCAGGGGATACACAAACCCTGTCTTGAACCCCCCTCCCCCCCAAAAAAAAAGAGTTGGCCTGTTCATGGTGTCTCTTCACAGAAATATAACAGTGATTAAAACAGAAGTTGTTATCAGGGAGTGGTGTTTATTTCTGTGTTAGACCAGACTGTGCCTTTTGCAGAAAGAATATAGAAGACTTTAGGACTTTCAAGTAGAAAGCCTTTTGTATGCTTTAAGCAGGGCTTAATTGCCCATCCTAGCAAGCATATAAAAATAGTGCTGAGAGTGATTTGAACTGTAGGGGCCCAAATCAAGAGGTTTCTGAGGGTAAAAATATTAGTAAATGGGCTAAAGAATATTCTTCTGATATTTTGGCAAAGAATCGGGCTGCTTTTTAAAAACCTTGTTCTAAAAGTTTGCCTGGGACTTTCAAATTAACAGTGTTGGCAGAGGAGATTTCAAGACAACACAGTAGTGAAGTGTTATTGTGTGGTTAACAGCAGACACTGTTAGGTAGAGCTATAAAGAAAAGGAACAAGTCGGGTAAGGAGAAACATAAAATGTACAGTTTTGGAAGAAAAGGAGCAACTGGAAGTGTAAGGGTTCTAGGTCCAATGCTCAAGAGGATAAAATGTTTAAAGAAAATCCTGGTGCTAAATGGCATAAGGGAGTGAGTGGTGTCTCAGGGCAAGACCCAACCCTGCTAAGCTTACAATTTGTGAAAAGGATTTAAAGGAAAGCTTAAGTGGTGAAGGAAACCATTAACAACAGAACGAGGATGCAGATGTAATTGAAGAGGGGGCCAAGTTCCACTCCCCTGAAGCACAGAGCTTGGCAGCTTTGGCCACATGCTTGTGGCTTTAGAGTCAAAGATGCAAGAAGGGAGTTGTGAAATCTCTCTCAATAGTTAAAAGAAAGATGGTCAGGCTAGGCGCATGTGTCAGGAATATGCCTGTAAGCCCATACAGGACATTGTGTGAAGCAGTGAAGAAAAAGCCTGGATTTTGTTGGAGACCCAAGATGTTGGAGATGCCAGAGTTGTGGGATACCTGTTAAGGGAAGTTGCAAAAGGCATGTGGAGCCAACTTTAAAAAAAAAAAAAAAATTGTGCTGTAGTCAACACAGCTGAAAGAAGTTGGAGATCTGAAGACTGCTTTGACATCAGACATGGAGATGCAGGGTTTGAAGTTTGCCTGGCTGGTTTTTGGTCTTCCTTTGCTTTGCTTTCTTCACTGTGCTCTCCTTTGCCCCCTTTAGAATGGTAATATATATTCTGTGCCATTGCATGGTGGAAGTATGTTTATTTATTTTGATTTTTAAAGGGGATTACAGTAAAAAATTACCAAGAGTCTAAGAAGAGACTTTGAACTTTAGACTTTTAAACCACATTGAGACTGTAATAGATTGGGGACTTTTGAAATTAGACTAAATGCATTTTGCATTGTGATGTGGCTATAAGTCTTTAGAAGCCAGGGAGTAGAATACAATAGCTTGAATAAGAATAGCCCCCATATACTCATATATTTAAATGCTTAGTCACCAGGAGTAGAACTATTTGATAGGATTAGAAGGATTAGGAGGTGTGGCCTTGTTGGAGGAAGTAAGTCACTGGCCTCTGAAACTGTAATCAAGCTCCCAATTAAATGTTTTCTCCTTTAAAAAAGTTGCTGGAAACATGGTGTCTTTATTGCAATAAAACAATGACTAAGACAGCCTACCATAAACTAATTAATAAACATATTGTTTCTCATGTCAAGAAGGATGGGAATAGAGTTGACTTTCAAAATATGGTGCTCAGCCAGAGAAGGGCATGGAAGAAAACTAGTGGAAATAGTGAGCTTAAAGTAAGTATAGGGAATATTCCCCCTGGGAATTAGGCTGAGGACAAAGAAAATATACATGGGAGGTATCTTCACCTAGACGTGACAACAGACAGGATGGTATACTACTGCCATCTAGTCTCCAACCCACATCTACAGATCATCATACAGATCATGGAGTGGGGCCCAAACATCACATTTCTATTATCATGTAGTTCACTGGGATTTGCAAAAGATGTACCAGAATATTTGACTTAACATAGAGTTTTAATACACAGTGTCCTTTCTGTTGTTTAATATAAACCAATATTTCAGTATTTTGTGACTCTAGCACCCTGTTCTTGGGAATTAGCAACTGGAGACTTAATTTGTACTGATGTCTCTTATATGCAGAAATAATAATAATCCTTTGTTGTTCAAAGCTCTGTATCATCCAGGCTTGGTTTCTGAGGAAAGCAGTAATAACTCTCATCACAAACACCACAGCAATTTGAGTTGTCAGACTAGAGTGATATTAAAAATCTGTCAGATGAATAATTAACTTCTCAAGGAGACTTTCAAAGGATACAGCCAAATAAACCATTTTTAAGTCAATGTGTCAAATCTCTAATAGAAAATAAACTCACCAAACATGTTGGTATCAGTAGACTCCAAATCCATATTGAGCTGCACAGGGGGATGAGAGGTCTGCATCATGCATTTCAACCCAGGCCCAGAGAAAAGCCCAAGAGAAGCATTCTGATTAACAACACTCCTAATTATGGATGACACTTGTTGACTGGGGTACATATAAAATATCATCTGCTTTAGTTCCATTTTTGTACATAGAGTCATGTTTAGATTAGGATCTGAGGCCAACTACAGAGGAGACCTGCAGTTCAGAGCAAGCCCGCCCAATGACAGCACATCTCAGCTTCTGGATTAGTTTCTGAGGAGGGAATAATAAAGCCTGTAAGTCTGAACTTTAAAAACACTATCATGACATGGAGCTTCTTCTCAAATTCCATAGCCAACCGTTTCACATACCCAAATCCTAAACCATATCAAAAAGTGATGACCTAAATGTATCACAAAGTGAGTGGTGAGACAGGGAGAAGAAGTACCTTTGTAGGATGCTTTGCCAGTCTTAAAAATAACACACACTGTAAAAATATGTTAAAAAATAGAAAAAGAAATGAAAAAATCCTTAAGGTCAGTTCCCAGACATGATAACCTACAGCAGTCTGGTCTAGAAATACATGCATAGCTATTTATGTATAGATAAGATGAGATCACACTACAAAGCTGAACTGCTTTAGAGCCTGATTTTTTTTTTTTTACACAAGTGTAATACACACATTCGTATTAACAAACAATACACTGTAACATCCTTTTAAGTAGTCATTGTTTGGTATAGCAAATTTAATTCCCTCAAGATGGTCAGTTAGGTTATTAGTACAAATGCAACCTAATACTTTCATTTTGGCATTTGCTGAGGGCAAAAATGTTGAGTAGAGGTAGTGTGGTGTTGGAGTATCATAGTTGAAAAAATAAAAACTAAGGATGTATGGAAACTTACTATGTGAAACTTAATTTTAAAATAGAGCTTTTAAAAGGTTGGGACATACTTTGTATACATAGATAACGCTGTCCCAAGAAGACTATTAAATGAAAATCTCAGTGCTGTGTGTGGGATACCTCCCTACAAACTATTGCTATTGGCTTCCTACCGTAGCTAGATAATGAGAGCCAAACACACTTTGGCTTCAGGCTATGTAGAAATCAAGCTAGAACAGACTGGGAACTTCCTCCCTCTGGCTAGCTTTAGTGCTTACAGGTAGTCAACGGAGAAGAACAGTCATCAATGGACTGACCCAACACTGGCCCCTGTGAGATATAGTACCAACATAGAGGTATCGACTGGTGCAGTCGTGTCATGGCTGCTACGAGGTTGGTCAACCACTTTCTGATGGGATTTAAGGGGAGAATTTGTACCTGGTACTCTAAATCTCATCCAAAGCCCAAGGTTTGGGAGCTTACAGGTCTTAGAAGGAAATTTATTGTTGCTTCACTAAATGGAATGTTGTATCTGCTTTCTAAATATTTACATTTTTACCCATAGATCAATGCTGCTCTTGGCACTGGTTGGAAAAACTTCTTTTTGCAATGGGAAGTAGTTAATGCAGAGACTTACAACTGTTCAGTGTGCTAAGTGTAAGTACCTGTTGAGTACTCCGTTCTAAATGAGACATTTTCATTAACTAACACCTTCTACAAGGCTCAGAGAACATTTCATATGGTCAGAGGGGATGTAAGAGCTCAGGGATGGGGAGAAGTGCTATGATGCTGTCTCTAGACATTGCATGCCCCACTGCACTCATGATGTCACCTGCACCAGATCAAAGCAATCAACATTCCAGCCTGGAAGGAAGCTCCACCCTTAGCCAAGAAGCTATCAGCAGCTGATGGCCACTGGATGGCAGTATTCTTGGGGGAGTCTAAGAGAAGGGGAGTATTTATGTTAGAGGTGATCAAAGTATGTTGTACATATATAAAGGGTTGCCAGAGATTAAATAAAGATATTAAAAGTAAATAAATAGTTTTCTTAAATAAAAAGAATTGGAATCACCAACTCATGGCCATTGAAGAAAGCACAGGGCATGTAAAAAGTGGGTATTTTCTTCCTAATGCCATTTAACAGTACTGGGTATTTTCACGTGTTTAGAGACAAATCAGTGGACAAACTGTGGCTCTGGAAGTAGGATTCCATAGCCAGCTTCAAATCCAAGTTTTACTGTAACTCAGCTCCATTGCCACCCTCGACTGCTCACAGATTTCATAAAACAGGGATGGTATCATTGCACCTGCCTGATATGGTTGTTATCAGAATTAAATGGGTTGATGTAACACCACATACAATAGCTCTCAACAAACATGTATTCTCATTAAACCAGATGGTGCTCACCAAAAGGTTAAAAATAATGGGGGAGTGGCTCGTTTGTATTTTCTTTGATTATTACTGCAACTGTGCTTAATCTTACGACTATCTTCAGTTCTGAGCCTCATCACATCTATTAGCCAATCATCACTTACAAATAAAGGTGATATCTATTATCTTATTGGTTTATCTTTTTGATAATTGCACTAAATTTCTAAAATAATAGAGACTAAACAGTGACCATATATCTCCCCATGAGTTAATATGAAAAAAGCACTGAGTGTTTCAAACTATAAAACTGTAAATCATTACACCAGAGACAATTTTTCTATATGTTTTTCTTAAGTTTCTTTAGATTCAAACTGTACTGTTTTTTAAATTAGGGCATTCTTTTGGGGGAAAGTTCTGAGTATTCTATGTTAAAATGATCTTTATTAACCAAACTTAATGTATACTTTTAATAAAGACCATGCCATTTCTTTTTATGGCAACATAAAATGTCTCTCTTTGAAGACTGAAAATAGATGTGTTTCTTGGCTGGACTTGAGCCTGAAATCTCTTGCCTCTGCCTCCCAAGTGCTAGTATTATAGGTATATGCCACTACACCAAGCTAAGACCATTGTAATTTCAAACACTCAGTATGCCAAGAATTAACACTTTAAAATCTACTCCACAAAAAACCTTTCAAGGCAAAAGAAACACTAAAGATATTGATGGATGGTGTCAAATGACCAACAATTATTTCTGTTCAATAAATATATAAATAATGGAAAAAAAGACCACCGTTTACAACAAAAACACTGAACCCTTTAAGTTTATGAAGAGCTATCCTTGGTGCCCACCCTCCAATACTGAGGACTGGCCCCAGAGTTTCACACATGCCAGACTCAACTATATATGCACCACACTATCCAGCATTGATGGTTTTACTAATGCAGCCAAACTCCTCCTGCCTTAGCCTCCTGAAAAGCTGGTATTATGGCCTAGTACTTTATATTCCTCAATTTTATTCCTAAAATAAAAATGTATGTTTCAGAAGACCCCATTTTTTCACAGCCCATGGCCTGTATGCAAGCCCTGAGAAGGAGGATGAATTTCTACATATGAATCAGGCCTCCAATTGCTAATTCCTGAAATCTGGGTACTACAGTCATAAAATATTTAAATATTGTTTTATATTGAACAACAGAAAGTACACTGTACTAAAACTCTATGCTAAATCAAATCTTGTGGATCTTTTATAAATCCTAACAAAATACATGAAAGAAGGCTGTACATCTGTGGGGAAAATTATAAATCAAAATAAAAGTGTCTTTTACTAGCCTGCTAAAGTGAGCCAGACCCTATGCTGTGCGCTTACATAGTCACCTCCTATCATCAGCCTACCTTCTCCCAACAAGGAAACAACATATAACCATACCACCAACTTGTCTTTGTCTTGGGCACACAGTCTTCCAAAAACACACTGCAAATGGCACACTGGCAGTCATGACTGACCATCCATCTTACACAGAAAGGTGGGGAAAGCCTCTAGAGTAGTTGGCTCTCAACCTTCCTAATGCTGCGACCCCTTAATACAGTTCCTCATGTTGTGGTGACCCCAAACATAAAATTATTTTCATTGCTACTTCACATCTGTAATTTTGCTGCGGTTATGAATTGTAATGTAAATATCTGATACACAGGATATCTTAATATCCTCAGAGTGGTTGAGACCCTCAGACTGAGAGCTACTCCCTTGGGGCCTCTGTAGTCAGTGCTGGTTGATGATGAAAGGCTACCCAGGGACCACTGTGGTCTGCAAATGGAAGAAACCATACTCCAGCATGTGTAAAAGTATCCCCAAATATTAGCAGCCATGTTTCCTGTTTACTGCTCTCATGGGGCATGTCCTTTTCACAAGAAAGAGCAGGGCTAAGAAGCACTAGATTCCCTTGTCTATAGATTATCCAGAATGTCAAATAAAGGAAATGTACCAGCTCAGGCGTAACAAGAAAACCAGTCCACAGAACAGTGGTGATGCTCTGAACAAAGATGCTGGGCATTTAAACAGCCTGGCTTCTTCTGTTCTTCAGTGTACTAACACACCTACTAAGCATATGGGTATGTAGTTGGAGGAGCCAAGAGATTCTCCAGTAATAGGTTTACTGATCCATAGAGATTGATTTCTAGAAATCACATCCCTGGACCAAGCTCTAAGCAAAGAAGAAAAAATAAATACCTGAATTAAGCCTAAAAAGTTAGAAATATTAAAAAACAAACAAACAAACAAACAAACAGCACTCATAGTGGCCACCATGTAGATAGAGAATGAAATTATAATATAAAGTTCTGAGTGTCACTTTGCTGATGTGCCTCAGAGAGATGAGGTACATAATTTGATATATCTGCCTCCACTCTGATGCTATAAAACTTTGACCATGTCAAGTCACGATGGTGTACTATCCTTTTGCTTTTACATAGAACTTTAGGATGAAGGACCTCCAGACAGTCTAGCCAAATCCACATGTGCCCAAATGTTCTCTGTGATAGACGAGTGGGTGACTTTTTCCCAGGTCACATAGCTTATAGAAAATGGACCTAGAGTGTTGGCTGCAGTTAATCCTGGGGCATGCACTATCCCAGTGATATCTCCCTTAATAGTCACTTGTGATCTTACTGAGTCCCGTGGGGAAAGAGAGGGCATTTCACCTCTTCTCATGAGATTAGAGAGAGAGGAAAAGCAGAAATAATTATTACTACATGCATTGTACTACCAATCAGAATCGTCACTGTAGTTTGCTGAAAAGTTTGTATTTGGTTTTTAGGTTTTATTCCTGTATTTATATGTATCTCTGTCTCTCTGTTACTTTGTGTGTGTGAGAGAGAGGCAGGAGCAGGAGGGAAGGAGGGAAAAGAGAGAGGGGGGAAGAGAGGGGAAGGAAAGAGAAGGAAAGGGAGGCGGATGGGAGGGGGCACTTAGTGCCTGGAATGTTTGGGAAAAGTTTGAAAAAGATCCAAAGTAGATTTGTCATGCAAGTCAGGCTGAACACCACCCACTACCAACTCTCTCCCTGCCATAAAGGAAAATAAAAACTGCAACTGCAAAGAGAAAATTTAATAAGAATAAAAGTTCAGAACTATGAGGCAGGGCTTTTTCAAAATACTAATGTAGCCTGGCACCAGTTTGCATTCTGACTAAAATGGTAGTAATTGTGGAGAGTGCTATTTTTCATCACTGTTTTAAACCCGCTTATATAATATTCTATTTTATACCATAAAGTGAAACTATTCCTGAGATAATTAACTCAACTCCCTCGTCTCTTTGTTCTATGAGTTCTGCCATGAGGTCTTCCTCACCCAGCAGTACTTTGAGTGGGAATGGATATGTGGTGTGGTTTCCCCCTCCTCTGAAAATCCAAAGAGGCAGCCAATGCAGAGGGCAACATTCATCACTGGGGCTTCTCTTGGAGCCAGGAAAGAAAAGTTGTGTGGTGCAGAAATTTCACACAAAGGAACTGAAGTTTCTGTGCCACTTCCCTTCCTCTTCCCTCTCCTCCTCCCCATCCGCCTCTTCCTCCTCCAACTCCTCCTCTTCCTTCCCCCTTCCTCCTCTCTCCCTGCTTCCCATGAAGCCATGTCCTTTACTTTTTAACCTTTAAACCCATGTCTAAGTTTTCCCAAACCCATTTTCTAATATTTTTGAAGAGGGTGCGTTTCAATTGCTTCCCACTTCAGAGCCCATTAGCATCTTAACTGATTCCAATTCATTCTGGACCTTTCAACATGAAACAGAAGGAAAATGGCTGCCACTCTGTCACCAGCTGTCATTGCCTTGCTATAACTGTCATTGTGGAGGCCTTTACTGTTTTTACCTCTGAACTCCCATGGAGGGCCAAGCTCCATAGTAATGCTAGGAGTTAGATGCTGATCTATGCACAATGTTTTCTTCTAGTTTACTAATAACCATGAAGCCTCTACCAAACCCTAAGCAGGAATATCAAATGACAGGATTTGGGTGACTAAGCTTAGACATTCCGTCATCTTCCTATTGCAAAACAACCAGTCAAGAAAGAGAAACAGCAAAAGGAAATCTTGAGATATAATGTCCAGTGATTAAAAACAAGAGGTAAAAACAACTCTCTAATTATCCTCACTGGCAATGCTGAGACCTGTAAGGACCCAAGGTTAGTACCTTGACAATTTCCCCATGCACAGTTTAGGAAAGAACATTATGACCCTCAAATAGGACTTGGCAACATCTTTGTAAAGCACTTACTGGAGTAGGGGTTGCATGGACTTGCCTATATCCTCAAATGCTCCAGAGAAGGTGGCTTGATGGACCTCTCAATAGAAAAAGAACACCCCAAGCACAGATGTAAGAGTAGGCAGGTTTTATTTCTTACTAACACATTAAAGAATCTGGCAATAATTTTTTTAAAAACAGATGGATTGGAATATTTTGGGAAATGCTAAGGGGTTGATTTTGAATTGCTTTTTAGAATCTCAAGTTATAAAAATAAGATTTTGGCTAATGTAATTGCCTTCCAAATTCAGCAGTGTTTATTAAAGGCAGCAACCATTGCTTAACGTTGATCTAGAACAATCTACGAAGCAGTCGTTGGCCTTAATTAGGAACTAAGGTTCATACAGTTAAAATAAAACTGAACTGAATGTCTTTTTAGTTCTACAAAATAAGATGAATTGTTAAAAAAATAATAAGCATGTGCCCAAGACAAAGATGGGTCAGTCCCAAGACAAGATAGACCATGTCCCCATCAATAATTTTGGGTTGTATTTCAGGTGGAGAAACTATTATTTCTGTCTTTGAGCCTAATCTTTCTTTAGGTAATCTGTTTTGTTGTTTACATTGCTATGATAACATTAATTAGCTTTCTTCACAAAGCCCTGTGTCTGTATTAAACTCAAACAGGCTGCTCAGCAGTCCTGAACAACCTGTCGCTCATTCTGGTTGACTATCGACTCAAAAACACATGACTAAAAAAGAAAGTTTGCAAGTTTTTATTTTATTCAACCTTGCTCCTTCCCAATGGATATAATGGGGTGTTTGCTTCTTCTTTCTCTGGCTCTTTCCTTAGATCAATTATCTAGCCAATACTTACTGAACATCTACTGTGTACATTCCTTCAACGAATTTGCTTTCATGGGCTGTCCAAATATATAACTACCGATCTTTGTTCAAACCTAATCCCATAACCTCTTAATTGGCTTACTAACATAGTATCTTGTAAAAACACATTTCAGAAACCACAAAAGTAGGCTAAATGGCTAGTGCTTCTCTTCCCCACAACTATATGCCCCAAATATGCCAGATGATCAATTTCAAGTGACCCTCCCTATTCTCTGATATTGATAATGCAGGAGACCATGTTAACTACATCTGTAAATGAGTTGTGAACTGCTCTCCTGGGGCTAGCTCTTACCTGCTTAGGAGCCATCTTTCCCCAGCCTTCATAAAGCCTAACTTGGCAGCTCAAAATATGCTATCAAGAAAGGATTTTCACTCTAAAAACATAATCATACAAGATGCTCTGTCACCAGTACTTGGAGGGAGAAGATACAGAAAATGTATCGAGAGGCGCATTGATGAGAGCAATGGACAGCAAGAATCCAAATCACAGGAAAGAGTTTAGAGAGGAAAAAGGATTTAAAGCAAATGGCTATTGGTGGTTATGAATCACATCAACTGAAGAAAGAGTAAATTGTCCTCCCTGATTGAGAAAATGAAGCAACAACAACAAACCAGGCAGCAGAGTCCGTTAAGCTGAAAATGGGCACAGGGACAGAACAGGGTCACAAGAACTATGTGAAAAGAGGCATGATGTACTTTACAACCACTATCCTAAATATTGCTCAACTCATTGTTTTCCAGCTCTTACACTTTCAATCTCTGATGACCCCAAACCCCTTAGTTTGCAGACTTACTAGACTGGGATTCACACTTGTGTCAAGTGTGCTGGCATGTTACCTGGCCACTAACTGCAAGCCTCGTTCTGAGACATACACACTCTTCATTCCTGAGTTAACTCTGAAAGCTTGTTAGGGTTTCACAAAGTGATGGCTTAGGATTCATTTCAACCTGAATTTTGTCTGGGTAATGTGATGGCTATTCTTGGTTGTCAACTTGACTGCATCTGGAACTAACTAACTGGGTATAACCATGAAGAATCTTTTTCTTAATAAAATCATTTGAAGTATAAAGACCCTTTTAGTTCAGATCTTTTGAGATAGGAAGATCCACCACTAATCTGGACCACACCTTCTGCTGGCAGCCTATATAAAGAACACGGAAGAAGGAAGCTTGCTCTCTTAGGTTGCTTGCTCTCACTCTCACTGGCAAGTCCATTTCTTCATTGGCATTAGAGCCTATTTCTTTATTCAGGTATGTTACCAATGACCAGCTGAGACATCTAGCCTCATGGACTAACTAAGCAACTACTAGATTCTTATCTTCCATTGGAAGATAGTCATTTTTGGACTAGCTGGACTGCAGCAGCTGTAAGCCAGTCTAATAAATTCTGTATCTATATCTATTGATATAGATACACATATCTATATAGAACTAAATCTATATTATCTATATTCATTCTATCAGTTCTGCTCCTGTAGAGAATCCTATCCTGACTAATACAAGTAATTTGTAAATTATTGTAATCACACTGGAATTAGAATCATAGCTCAAAAGTAACCATTCAGGCATAATAAATCAATAATTTTTACGTCATATATCAATGGACTCCAAAGAAGAGAGCAATGAGCTTTAAAGGACTATATTGGAAAACATATATGGTAGATACCTATATACCTTTAATCCTAGCACTCAAAAGACAGAAGCAGGAGGATTGCCTGAAGTTCTAGTGTAGCCTGTGCTATAGTATAAGGTCCTATCTGAAAAACAGAAAAAAAGAAAAAAGAAAAAAATTAGGAATTAAGTTCTAGATTTCAGCTATGGCATAATCTCTCTCTCTCTCTCTCTCTCTCTCTCTCTCTCTCTCTCTCTCTCTCTCTCTCTCTCTCCCTCTTTCTTTCATTTATACTAGGTACCAAATAAAAGCTGTCATGAATACTATCCTACTTACCTACACCCTCAGCCCTATACACAACAGACAGATTGTGAATTAACATACTTAGTATTTACATGCCATTTAGGGGAAAAATTTTGTAGCTCATGGGGTTTAAAACTGACAATTATTTTTCTCCTCTGGTAGAATGCATGGTACCTTCCAGCACTATAAAAGCCAGCATTATGTGTACTCCTTCTAGGTCAGCATCAACTTGATTTCTCCATGCTCTATGACTCATGTATGTGAGCTACAATAATTGGATATGTAGCCTTTTGCCACATATCCAAGAGCATTGGTTAGCAATTGTATAGCAAAGCACTGGCCAGACAAGACATGTCTACTGGCACAACGCTGAAACCACCATTATGGGAGTGACCAACCACTTTCTGAATGGATTTAAGGAAGTCCTGCTCCACAGATGAAATTCATGTCTAACACCATTTGGGGACAAGAACCAATGGCTAGAAATATCACAGATCATAGGTGAAAACCACAACTATTCTGCTAACTGAGCACAGTATTAAACCAACTCCTAATGACTTATACCCACACACTAATGCATCACTCAATTGTTTTCAGTAGATGATGATCAACACCAAGATCCCCAACAAGCCAAGGTGCAGAAAGACTGCAGAATATTCAACCTTAAATGGAACATGCATACTGTACCCCTATCTCCACAGGACCATGGGAACCACTGTGGAAAAGGAAGCAGAGGGAGTATAAGAGCTAGAGGATGTGTTTGGCTGTAGGGAAACAGTGTCTTCTAGACCCAGCATGGCAGCTGCACATATGACCTCACAGTAGTTATGACAGCCCAACCTGGACCAAATCCCAACATGGACAGTAGATCTGTGCACAAAGTTCCACCAATACTACAGAAGCTATTTGCCATTGTTAGCTGCTGAGGGAGGAGGGCTGGCTTTCTCTAAGATTGTATCCCCAGACAAACCAGCCATGCTTTAGCAGAAGACCACATAGCTAAGAGCATTGGTAGCAAGCGCTGGCCTTGAAGGAGGGAAAGCAAGACTCAATGTTCAGTGGAAAGGGAAAGGGGAGATGAATGAGATAAGAATTGGATTGAGGAGGGTAAATATGATCAGAGCATGGTGCAGGTCTCAAAGAACTAAAAACTGTGTTCTTATTGATAGTATTCAAAATTAAAAAACAAAAACAAAAACAAAAAACTATGAAACTGTTCTCCCAAGTTTCCTATACCAAAGCTAGGTGTAAGCGTGCAAGTAATCCCAGCAATAGGGAGTCTGAGGCAGGAGAATGAAGAATTTAAAGACACGACAGGCAGTGGTGCTGTACACCTTTAATCCCAGCACTTGGAAAGCAGAGGGAGGTGGATTTCTGAGTTCGAGGCCAGCCTCATCTACAGAGCTGGACATGCCAGGACAGCCAGGGCTACACAGAGAAACCCTGTCTTGAAAAAAAAAAAAGATTTTAAGGACAGTCTGGGCTACAGCATGTCAAACAACCAATACAAACAACCAATAAATGAATAAGAAGAGAAAAATAGAAAATAAATCCTTTGAAAATTCAATGCAGGGACAGGATATAGTCTAGGAACTGAGTGCCACTCTCTACTGCAAGTGCAAAATTAACATTCTCCCGCTTAACAAAATCTGCTTTCAGCTATTGATACTCATTTTGGAATAGACAGGACATATTTAGAAAATGGCACACCACCAGAAAATGTGGGTTGGAGTGTAGGATTTTTGCCTAATACAATGTGGCTAGAATGTTTTATAAAGCCGGAAAAGAAATCTGTTTCCCAAACCATTTAGGTTAGAATACAGCCCTCCAATGAAACAACTCTGTGAGGTAGAGTAGCATCAGTTCACTATGAATAGCTATTCACAGAACCTGCGCTTTCAAACACAGCCTTCTAGGGCCCCGTGGTACAGCATTTGAGTTGCATTTTTGAGCCCAAGGCTTGATCCACAGGGTAGGAAACAAACAAACAGAAAAACAAAACATCAAATATAACCAGTATGCTAGTGATATTGGTTACTGCCAATTACATTCACAAGTATATTTTTATCAAATGCTTCATGAAGCATCATAAAATATACCATTGGCGAAAAATAAGTATTTAAATATACCTCTCAATAAAAATGAGATGTCTATTATTAACAATATGCAGAAATGTATGAAGTGCACATCCACCAGTTACATAAAGTCTGGCAGAGGCAGAAAAAGTGGGCGAATACTACAAATGTCACCAAGTACAAATTAAAGGAAATTGCTGTATTTATTAGACCACTGTACATTTTTTAATGATAGCATGTTTCCAGACTATATTAAAAAGTACTTCACACACACACACACAAATCCCTGAAAGGGAAATGCTGTGCAAGCACGGGCAGCTGAATTCAGCTCACCAATCAAAGGCCAGGGAACACAGCAAGCGTTTGTAACCACAGGACTGGAGGGTGGAGACAGGCAGATCCCAGGAGCCCTCTGTCCAGCCTCAAAAGTGAGTCTCAGGGTCACTGAGAGACCCTGTCTCAGGGAAGTGGAAAGAGACTCACTAAAGGGTCTCAGAGCTGAACCAGATTTGCCTCCATCTCCCATCTATGCTTCTCTCTCGATGGTCCTCCCTTCTGACAGCTCTTACCTTGGTGATGGCTGCACATGTGCTAGCAGCTGCAGCTTCCATCTTCCTGACCTTAACTTCCCTGAAAAGATCATCTCTTCCTTAAGAACTGCATAAAGGTGACCCGGGTGCAAACCCACTGGCTATAACTGGCTCTTGTGGGTTAGTGCCATCTACAAACACATCACCGTACCCAACAGGACCAAGCACACACCAAGTGGGTCACATGCCCCCTCACTCCTGGCATGGCATGGCAGAAAGGGCAGCTTCAAAAGAACAGGTGGGTGCTGCCACAGAAGAGCAGTGCTAGACAGCAGAGATCAACCAATAGTGCGGAGTCTACACATCTTCAATACAAACCCTGCACCTAAGGCTTAGAGAACTCCTCAGAAGAGACTGAAAGGCCTGAGCCATAGGACAAAGAAGTCTGCTGAGACTGCCTCTCCAAGAAATGACAAGAAAGGTACACCCATTACACCCCAACAATTTGACTGCTTAAACAAGACCTGAACAGTGACAAGCTCAGTAGCCCTATTAAATCACAAGGGGAAAGCTACTGGGGTCCTATCCTTAAACAAAGAACTACAGGAAACTAATGATGGAGAGAGAGGGAGAGTCAGTCTCTTCCAGGGAAGAGCCTCCTAGTTGGTTATTCCATGCAAAATATTCAGCCTAGAAACAGTATACACATAAACAACAAAAGCTTAACTCAGTAGGTTGTATACAGCCATTTATGTGATGGTGTGTGTGTGTGTGTGTGTGTGTGTGTGTAACAATCTTAATCAAAGAAAAATGGCATCAATTTGAGGAGTAGGCAGACAGACAGAGGAGGGCTTGGAGAGTGGAAAGGGAAGGGAGCAAGGAATAGAATTATATTTTAATTGAATTTATTTTTTAAAAAAGAAGCAATGTGAACAGCTCCGGAAGGACAGGTGACCTCTGGCTTACACACACACACACACACACACACACACATGTACACACAAACATACACACACACATACACACACACAAACACTACTCAACTCCTAAACCCTCTAAACTCACACTTAATTTACAATATATCTAAAGCATTTGGGGTTTCATAGTGCATCTATTATCTTATTAGTTATTGATATAATCAGAAAACAACTGCAGAGCTCAAGGTACATTAAACAGTAAACTCTGAACCACTAAAAGACTGAGGGTTTTCTCCTCCTTCAAAAAAAAATCTATATAAAATAATATTATATCCTTAACTCACTAAAACATAATTGTGTAAGCACAAGGGAGAAACTAGTCATACTGAGTATGTAGACAAATGCTGTAATTGATAATTTACCAGTAGTTGCATAATGATATTTTGATCCTCAATTCATTAAATTGTAGCCATTAAAAAGAAAAAAAAATCAAACCCAATCTGAAGGTTTGTTGGTTTGTTAAAGATAAAAATCAGTAGAACATTTGTATGAAATGGGAAATAAATAGAAAGTGTTAATCTTTGGAAATGAAAACTTTTTTTAGTCAGTGTTATTGGAGAAAAACTCAACAAAGACTGCAGAAGGCATTTACTCTCAAGCCTTCACAGGTTACAGGAACTGAAACAGCACCATAGTTTAAAAGGAAGTCTTTGCTACCCATTGATTTTCCGTTCGTTCTTTTCAAACACCCTTGCCTAGACACCTGAATGGATGTTTCCTATCCCCTTCAAATGAAATATGAATGAGAGAGAAGCACTCTTAGTTTGGACTGTATGTCTAATGGCTTGAGAGTGAGGTTAGAACCTACCTAGAATTCCTGGAGCTGAGCAGCTCACAGAGTGCACAGGCCCTACCCAGGAAACAAGTTTCCCTGCCTGCCCTCACCCCCCATCTCCTCCCAGCCCAACTCCCCAGACTCTGGTCAGAAAGATACTGAAACAGTGGGGAGTTTAAAAGCAAAAACTAGCAGCGGGAGGAAAACAGTTTCAGGCAAAGAGAGGACTGGACTCTGAAGAGCAGAAAGGTTTAGACAGGAAATGGAGACAAGGAAAACACCCTGCTGACATCTCTGGTCAGCTCACAGTAGGGTCTTGTGAGAGCAAACACAGTCACACAGACACACATGTCTCCTGGTACTACGTGTGATAATATTACTTTCTCTGCTGGTCAGTATCATCAGAGGCAGCTTGAATATTTCCAAGTCTGTTGTTCAGTATCATCGAAAGCAGCTTGACTATTTCCAGGAGCCTTGAAGTGGCTTGTGCACTGCATAGGTTTTTTTAGCATGTGTTCAAACACTCTATTGCTAATACCCAGCTATTAAATGGACAGAAAAGGTAAGTTCAGAAGAATAGTTCTTACCGCTCTCCACTTTAACTTTACCCTCAACAGCTTCTATTCCTAATCTTCGGGAGCATTTCATAAAAATCGGTATCAGGAAAAAAAATGTCAAAAAGAACCAGAAGAAATGATAACTCTTAACAGATTCAGCAACCTTTCATTTGAGAATAGAGCAGGCTGAGACACATATCCCAACACAGGGGAAGCCCTGTCCTGCTTTGTAACTCCACATGGAAGCCTACTGACAGCATCTGCAGAAACAGCCAGCAGCCTAAACGGAGGCAAAGATATACTATAGGATACCAGGGAGGGCCAACTTCCAGCAACCCTGATGTTTGGTTACTGGGTTCAGTAGCACCTACTAAAATCCCTGCTAGTGAGAGTTACACAATCAATGCCATGGCCAAAGAGAGGGGTGCATATTTGAGAAGTGGTATAATACAGCAGGGTCCAAGAAGCCCTTACTAGGCTATTTCTTAGGTGTACTGAGTCACCCCCCCCCCTTTCCTAATGCAGAGGATAAAGAGAAAGAGGTACAAAACACTGAGCACAGGCAAGGCAGAGAGTGAGATGGTGAGCTTTTCTCAGCACTTACAGCTATAGATCTGCTGGCTCTATCCCCCCTTCCCAAAAGTAAATTTCTTATTCAAAAGCAAAAGGAATCTGCAGTCCCTGGTAGAATATCACTAATCTATTTATAGACAGAAAAACAACCAAGAGGAAGAAGGCATGCTTGTTTTAAGGTTGCACGTTCCTTGCCTGCCAAGAGGCTAAGGTTGACTATACATCTTAAGGAGTTCTGACTCTGAATTGGAAGTGCTGCTGACATCTAGAAAAACTGGTCTTTCTTGCACACAGTAATATAGGACAATGCCCACTAATCCCCAGAAGCAACTCCCAGTCACATTCAAAGTCACCCCAACTGTTTCTCACTGAAATTCAATGGGTTTCTATGTTATATAGTACTTTTCCACTCCAGCGGCCATGGCAACTAGAACAGAACAAGACAATGGTAGTCTTCTATAATGGTCCTAGAGGTTAACAATCCCTTGTAGATGGAGGAAGAAAGGCTCAAGACCCTCATCTAAGATTCAGCTACAGTTCCTTCAGCCCATCTCCCATCTGCAAGCAATCATGGGAAATGGTAGAGTGTATAGTAAGTAGAAGGTTAATTGAAAGCAGAGATCCATGAGGTTTCCATCCATGGTGGAGTGAAACTCTGCAGTAATGCAGCTGTTTTGGGGTCACACATGTTCCTATTTATAATCTCTCACCCCACGTTCTTTAAGAAAGTCCAATAAACGTATTGGTCTCACCAAATGTTCCTAACTTAAACAAGGAGATACCTAGAAAAGGTACAAGAAATATAAAGAACAACAAGTAGATTGGACTAGAAAAAAAAGTCCCCTGTTACAAAATAATCAAATCACTACACATAGAAGAAAGAATATTAAAAGCTGCAAGTAACATATAAGGGCAGACTTATTAGAATTGTCTGACTTCTCAATAAAGATTCTAAAAGCCAGAAGGGCCTGGAGAGATGTCCTGCAGACTCTAAGAGACCACAGATGCCAGCTCAGACTACTATAACACCAAAACTTTCAATCACCATAAATGGAGAAAATATTCCATGATAAAGTAAAATGTAAACAATATCTATCTACAAATTCAGCCTTACAAAAGGTGCTAGAAGGAAAATTCCAACCCAAGGAGGTTAACTACACTCATTAAAACAGGAAATAATCTCACATCAGCAAAACCAAAAGAAGGGAAGCACACACACACACACACACACACACACACACACCATCAGCAGCAGCACTAACAACAAAATAACAGGAATCAACAATCATTGAACATTCATATCTCTTAACACCAATGGTCTCAATTCCCCAATTAAAAGATATAGACTAACAAAACGGATTTTTAAAACAGGATTCATCCTTCTGCTGTATCCAAGAAACACATTTCAACATCAAAGATAGACATTAGTTCAGGGTAAAAGGTTGGAAAATATATTCCAAGCAAACAGATCTAAAAAGCAAGCTGATGTAGACATTTTAGTATTTAACAAAATAGACTTCAAACCAAAACTAATCAAAAGAGATGGCAATAGAAGCTATATACTCATCAAAGGAAAAACTCACCAAGATGACATTTCAATTCTTAACATCTATGCCTCAAACACAAGGGTATCCACTTTTGTAAAAACAAAACAAAACAAAACAAAAAACAAAAAACAAAAACACTATTATAGCTTAAATTGCATATTGACACTCACACAGACATATTTGAAGACTTCAATACTTAACTCTCACTAATGAACAAGTCATCCAGACAAAACAATACAGAGAAATGCTGGAGTTACAGATGGACCTAACAGGTATTTACAAAACTTTTCACCCAAACACAACAGAATATTATGAACCTTCTTCTCAGCATCTTGGGGAACTTTCTCCAAAACTGACCAAATACTCTCACAAAAAGCAATTCTCAACAGACAAAAGAAAATTGAAATAACTCCCTGAAAACTATGAGACCGCGATGGATTAAAGCTGGATTTCAACAACAGAAACTCATGGAAACTGAACAACTCTCTACTCAATGTATAATGATTCAAAAACAGAAAGAAAGTAAAGGCTTTCTAGAATTAAATGAAACTGAATACATAGCATACCAAAACTTATGAGACAAATGAAAGCAGTGTTAAAAGAAAAGTCCACAGCCTGGTCTACAAAGTGAGTTCCAGGACAGCCAGGGCTACACAGAGAATACCTGTCTCTGAAAACAAAAACAAACAAACAAACAAAAACAAGAAAAGAAAAGTTCATAGCACTATGTGCCTTCATAAAGAAATGAAACAGAGAACAGAGTTGGTTCTTTGAGAAAATCAACAAAATAAACAAACCCTTAACCAAACTAACTAAAACAAACAAACAAACAAACAAAAAAAAAAAACCCCAGAGAGAGAATATCCAAATTAACAGAATCAGAAATAAAAGGGGGGGGGGGCGATGACATAACAACAGACATGGAATCATTAGGTCGATTTTAAAAATCTGTACTCCACAAAATTGGAAAATCTAAATGAAATGATAATTTTCTCAATAGATAACACTTACCAAAGTTAAATCAAGAGGATCAGATAAACGATCTAAATAGACCTAAAGAAATAGAAGCACTCATTAAAAAGTCTTCTAATCAAAAAATGTCTAAAGCTAGATGGCTTTAGCACAGATTTCTACTAGACTTTCAAGGAAGAGCTAATACCAATACTACTCAAATTATTCCACAATATAGAAACAGAAGAAACATTGATAAATTCGTTTTATGAGACCATGGTCACTCTGATACCAAAACTACACAAAGATTGAACAAAAAGAATTACAGACAGTCTGTCCTCATGAACATAGATGCAAAACTACTCAATAAAATACCCATAAACCAAATCCAAAAGCACCTCAAAAAGATTATCCATGACAATCAAGTAGGCTTCATCCCAGAGATGGAAGGATGATTCAACATATGGAAATCAGTCAATGTAATCCACCATATAAACAAATTTAAAGAAAAAAACATGATTACCTTATTAGATATTTTAAAACCCTTTGACAAAATCTACCACATTTCATGATAAAAGTCCTGGAGATATTAAGGATACAAGGAACATACCTAAACATAATAAAGGCAATTTACAGCAAGTTCATAGCCAATAGGACATTAAATGGAGAAAAATCCAAACAATTACAACTAAAATCAGGAACAAGACAAGGCTGTCAGCTCCCTCCAGGTCTATTCAATATAGTTCTTGAAGATTTATCTAGATCAATAAGACAACTGAAGGAATTGAGGGGATACAAATTAGACAGGAAGAAGCCAAAGTATTGCTAGCTGCAGATATTATAATATACAAAAGTGACCCTAAAAATCCCACCAGAGGACTCCCACAGCTGATAAACACTTTCAGAGAAGTTAACTAAAACAACAAAAATCCCACAAAAACAAACAAACAAAAACAACCTGTAGCCCTCCTATATACAAATGACAAACAGACTAAGAAAGAAATCAGGGAATCAACACCATTTACAATAGTCACAAATAATTTAAAATGCCTTGGTGTAACTCTAACAAAGCAAGTGAAAGATCTTTATGACAAGAACTTCAAGTCACTAAAGAAAGAAACTGAAAATGATATTAGAAGATGAAAGGATCTCCCAAACTCATGGACCAATAGGATTAACAAAGTAAAAATGGCCATCATACCAAAAGCAATCTACAGATTCAATGCAATTCCTATCAAAATTCCAACACAATTCTTCACATACCTTGAAAGAAAAATTCACAACTTTATACGGAAAGATAGATTGAAAGAAAGAGAGAAAGAGAGACAGAGAGAGAGAGAGAGAGAGGGAGGGAGGGAGGGAGGGAGGGAGGGAGGGAGGAAGGAAGGAAGGAAGGAAGGAAGGAAGGAAGGAAGGAAGGAAGGAAGGAAGGAAGGAAGGAAGGAAGGAAGGAAGGAAGAAAACTATCCTGAACAATAAAAGAACTGTTGAAGGTATCATATCCCTGATTTAAGTTGTACTACAGAGCTATAGTAATAAAAACACTGTTATGTTGTCATAAAACCAGACATGGTTATCAACTAAATCAACTAAACCCAGACCCAAAAAGAGAAACATGATCAGTGAGTGCCTTGTCCAGTTGTCATCAGAGAGGCTTCTCCCAGCAGTGGATGGAGAGGATGCAGAGACCCACAACCAGACATTATGCTGAGAGTCTAAATTGGCGGTCTCCACCAGGTAGGTCCCTCCCACTGGAGCTCAGAGAATCCCATGTAACGGGGTGCAAAGACTGTAGGAGTCAGAGGGGAGAGAGGACAGTGGAAGAACATGTTCCACTGAGTCATCTAGGCAGTGCAAATGGGTTCACAGAGTCTCAACCATGGGACCCACAGGGGTCTGCACCAGGTCCTCTGTGTACATGTTGTAGCTTTTCCCTCCATGTTTTTGTGGGAGCAGGTGTGTCTCTGATTCTTTTGCCTGCTCTTGGAACTCTTGGGTTACCTTGTCCAATCTCAGGGCTTTTTTGCCTTGTCTTTTGTTGTTGTTGTTGTTCTTTTTTTTTTTGTTTGTTTGTTTTGTCATGTTTGACTGTCAGAGGCCTGTTCTGTGAAGAGAGACAGCCAGAGGGAAAGTGGATCTGGGGAGATCAAAGGAGGAGGGGAAGCTGGGAGGGGTGGAAGGAGGGGAGATTGTGGTCACGATTTATTGTGTGAGAGAAGAAGATTCTTTCAATTTTTAAAAAAAGTTTACACCCTAAAATCCTTTAGAAGATAGCTAGGCTGGGGAATAGTTCTCCACCATGAAAATTCAAAGATCCAGTTCCAAAGCTGCTGGACCAGAGTCTGACTGAGTTTCAGCCCTGCCCTCATGCACAGCCTTCAGACAAAGTTGCTCATTCAAAGTATAAGAGATAACAAGACACCAGATCAGAAGCCAAAACTGTCTTTGGCAACTCTGGCCTCAGCCTGGACAGGACCAGGGACTTTCTTGCTTCTGACCAAACTGCTGTTCTTCATTGTGCACATCTGCAGGTCAGGCAGCACTCAGTCTGCATGATGGCCATTCTTGGCTGTCAACTTGACTACATCTGGACTTAACTAAAACCCAAGTGGGTGAGGACACCTCTGAGAGGTTTTCTTGATTGAATCATTTGGATTCAATCCAAAGATGGAAATACTGCTTTTTTGAGTCCCTGCCCTGAACCAACCAATCCATTTCTGTCTCCCATTCTCTTCATTATTTGTGCACTGCCTGTGCTTCTAATTCATGAATATCCTGCTGCCTACTAAGAGGAGTAACTTACCTAGCATTTCAGGCCCTTCATAAGGTGACACAAGTGACTTCATGTGCTTTAGTAGCACGCCTGCAAAAATACCCATTCTCCTTACTAAATATTTTCCCAACCAGTTCTCACCTCGGCCAGACTTTATCTGTCCTAACAGCAGAGATGTCTGCTTGAAATGCCTTTCTTTGCACATTTCCAGTCAAATCACATCAGATCATGGATCCTCCTACATGGGGTTCCAGCCTCCCCTGTGTGAGATTTACTTATCTCTTCACACACACAGTATTTTATATTCCCCTGATTTTGATGTTTTCCAGTTTTTATTTTTTGAGATATGGTTTCATTACAGAGCTGAGGCTGACCCTGAATTTATGATACTCCTGCCTTTGTTCCCCATGTTCTAGGACTACAGGTTTGTACTATGACACCCACAATACTTTATAACATCTTCCTATAACTTACTTGTTTTTGTGGCTCCTTGTGTGTTTTAACTAAAATCTATTGAGTTGGGGGATCATTCATCCTCAAGGGCAAACCTGGTTTCTGTTTGGAAACCAACTACTTACCATTCGCAATCCACTGAAATTGGCCAAGACTTCCTCCACGGCTTCCAGAGTAGAACAGAGCACCGAGCCACATATATGTAGCATGTTCTCTTCCAGTCACTGCTGTTCTTCATTGTGCACATCTGCAGGTCAGGCATCGCTCAGTCTGCATGATGGCTATTCTTGGCTGTCAACTTGACTACATCTGGACTTAACTAAAACCCAAGTGGGTGAGGACACCTCTGAGTGGTTTTCTTGATTGAATCATTTGGCATGGGAAGACACACCCTAAGTCCAAATCCTTTGAGGTGCAAAGATCCGACTTAAATCCAAGCCACATCTTCTGGTGGCAGCCCATAAAAAGGACATGGAAGAAGGAAGCTTGCTCTTTGCCTGCTTGCCCTTGCTTGGTCTCACTGGCAAGCCATTCTGTCACTAGTATTAGAGGCTACTTCTTCAGGACTGTAGTGTATACAGAAGGTCATCTGAGACATCCAGCCTGGTGGACTGAACTACTCAATTCTTAGACTGTCAGTCAGCAAACAGTCATTGGTAGAATAGTCAGACCATGACCTGAATGCCACTCTAACAGATCCTGTATGCGTGCGTGCGTGCGTGCGTGCGTGCGTGCGTGCGTGCGTGCGTGCGTGTGTGTGTGTGTGTGTGTGTGTGTGTGTGTGTGAAAGAGAGAGAGAGAGAGAGAGAGAGAGAGAGTTTTCATTCTATCAGTTCTGTTTCTCTTGAGAACTCTGACTAACTAATAAACACAGCTTTCTGAGTTACAGTTCAGCACTGACTAGGAAGGACACAAAGATAGAGAGAATGCAGGACACAGCTGAAAAGCGGAAAGACCCACATCTGAGCCGACCTGCCTGACACCTGCACACTACCACACAAAAGTCCAGAGTGACTAAAAAGTCTAAATGACATGAAAGAAAAAATACTATTAACTTGCTTAAGCAAACTTAGGAGCCTCACAGCTACATAGGCTGACCTTCAACATCCCCCACCACCTGTCCAGCAGGGGCGCCTCATCTATCTTTTCCAATTGGTCCATACATACTTAGTTCCACTGGAATACTATACATTAAATGGGTGTGCATATGCATCCATGCATACCAGTGATCAAGGGTTTTACCCAAAATACATTTTTTCACATGAGTTGGAGAATAAATACTTTATTTGGAAGGAAACAAAGGATTTAATTTTAGCAGTCTCTCTCACTGCCGCCTTATTGCTTGCAGTCAGTAGACAACAAGATGCATTAGCGAGTTTCAAGAAGGCTTTAAATTTGTAATTAAACTCTTTTTTTGTGAAAGTACATCCTTGCTTTTGAGATTACTCAAGTACTTGTGGCATATGGGAAAGCAGGTGTTTGGCAGCAGTTTTTTTTTTTTTTTTAAGATCTTTGAAGACCGCAAACTTGTTTCTTATTCTAAAATTAAGTAGGATAGTACAATTCTAGCTTGGCTTCCCCAACCCTTTCAAGTGCACATTAATGGCACTGTATTAAGAAGCCACAGGGTTATTCAGTGCTGAAAAAGAGATACAGCCAGGCTTGCTCTGTTCTAGGCCCAAGTGAATGCATTTGTTATTGATGCCTACAGCAATAATGCTTTGGAAAACTATGCAAAGAGGTTTCTTACCTCAGTGACGCTGGCAACACACAGTGGAAACCAGTGTAAGATTCTTTCTCCCAAGAGATTCACAGGAATTGCTCATTTTACGATCAGCTGACCATGGCCCATGCCCTTAGGCTTATGAGCTGAGAAACCTGTGTGTGGCACCTCGAAGAAGAGGAGGAGGAAGAAGAAGAAGAAGGAGGAGGAGGAGGAGGAGGAGGAGGAGGAGGAGGAGGAGGAGGAGAAGGAGAAGGAGAAGGAGAAGGAGAAGAAGAAGGAGGAGGAGGAGGAGGAGGAGGAGGAGGAGGAGGAGGAGGAGAAGAAGAAGAAGAAGAAGAAGAAGAAGAAGAAGAAGAAGAAGAAGAAGAAGAAGAAGAAGAAGAAGAAGAAGAAGAAGAAGAAGAAGAAGAAGAAGAAGAAGGAGGAGGATGTGGCCTCCCTTCCCCCCAGCCTGGAACCTGCCTGCTCAAGGGTGGAGCTACCGGCTCATTCGTCCTGCCACGCCCACTGCTGGAACCTGCCTCTGCTGCCTGGAGTCACACACGTGTTCGTCCTGCTACTGGACCCTGAGTTACTTGGCGGGAAATTGGGTTCCCTCCCCCTTCCTTTATAAACTGAGTGTCTGGAAATATTAAATTGAGTCTTGATCAGAATGTTGTCTTGACTCCATTGTTTCTTCCGCCCCGACTAGTTTCCTCTCTTTTCAGCCTGAACTGCCATTTTCAGTTGAACCGTTCGTGTTGTGGACCTCGGGCGGGCCGCAACAGTTGGCGCCAGAACTGGGACCTGAAGAATGGCAGAGGGATGTTAAGAGAAACGACTGCTGTGTGGAGCTCCACAAGAAAGGAAAGAATCTTCGTATCGGAGGAGCATCGGAGCAACGGACAGGTACACATGCTAGCGCTAGCCTAAAAAATTTCAGTTTTGTAAAGTGTTGCTGAGGATGCGGTAGGATACGAATCAAGTTTGAACCAGTGCTGACCCAACACTGGTTCTGCTTGGGGTCAGCAGTTCGTAAATCGGAACTAGATACGGAGACAGGCGGTGTGCCGCAGTTTTTTAGAAAACTGCTTAGGTGGAAGAAAGAAGGGTTCAAAATCATGGATCAGGCGATTGTGTTTAGTTTTCAGGAGTTGCTTAAGGAAAAAGGAGTAAGGCTTGAAGTACAATTAGTAAGAAATTTTTTAGATAAGATAGATAGCTGTTGTCCATGGTTCAAAGAAGAAGAAACGATAGATTGTGGAACCTGAGAGAAAGTTGGTGAGGCCCTGAAGCAAGTTAAAGTTTGAGATTAAGCTTCAGAGGCTGAGTCTCTTTAGATATTTCTAGTTTAGATAATGATAAATGTGGTTCCTATCCTAAATAGTAAAATTTAAGATAAGATATAAAGCAATGCCTCTTTATTAAAGCGTTAAAGCTTGCTTTAATAGGTATTCATAGGTATTAATTGATATCCAAACTTCGTAATATGATAATAATGCTTCTAATATTGATTTTAACAGTGATAAATTGTTTTAAACATAAGTTTTGCTTTCCCAAAGTTGTAGATATTATCCTAACCTTGCACAAAAACTTAAAAATTATGGTTAAAACTGCCATTGTTCCATTGACTGCAGCTTGCAGTTTGATTGCAAATTTAAGATTGATGCTCAGATTAAAAAGTATTTTACCTTTGAGTCAATACAGGGCTCTGGGCAGTCCCAGAGCGGCTTGTGGCCCTTTCTTTTGTTTTGCAAACAATGCCTAAAAAAGTTTTTCCCTGTGTTCAAGAAAATTTCTTCTTAACAGTGTTACAGATCTATTCAGATGTTTAAAATAATGCTTAAATTCAAAGATTTTTGCTTCTAGTAAACTGGTAATCACTAGAAAATTTTGCCTCTACGTATGGCTAATATAGCTTTACATTATGTAAGAAAATGTTTATTGTTTCTGCTTCTTTACAAGAAGCCAAAAGTTTTAATCTTTCAGTATATATTGTTTCCTAAGTGAAAAGTATTTTATTAACTAATGCTTCTCAAGGGAAGTTTACCTTAAATCCTTGCTCTCACCCAAAAGATTCAGAGACAGTATCCTTTTATTATTTGGTGTTTTGATTTGCTGCAAAAGGTTTTACAAAAAATAAAGAAAGCTTTTATAATTGTTGTTAATTGGTAATTGAAAATTAGTTGTGCCCAAGACAATTCTTTGGCCAGAAAAAACATTATTGTAAAGTCATTTTTCTCATCCTCCCAGCCGATCGTTTGGCCCACGTGGGCCCAACTAGCTGCTGTGGAGCGGAGTCTTAAGACACACAGTTGCCCCTATTCCAGCACAAATAATCTAGTTGTGTGCTGTAGATGGTGTTTTAAAAGGCTGAACAATCAAACCTTAATTTATATATTAATAGTCAATGCTATATCTCTGAGCTCATAATTACTTAAAATTGTTCGTCCCTCAGATACTATTAATTCTCAAATTTACAATTGCTTATACATATTTCTAGTTAATAAATAAATAAATTATGCACGTGTGACTCTTAATAACTTTTCTAGCCTTCTAGTTACAACCGTTCCTTAAGAAAAATGATGAATGTGCAATCAGTCACTGCCCCTTTACAGCCAAATATTTAAAATGTTTTGTCCAAAAAGTTATTAATTCAAAATGTTAGATATTGTAAAATTTTAAACTTTAACCTCTTAAAAGACAAAAGAGAGAAATTGTATCCCCATATATACTATTTAGTGCATTTCCATGCACACTATTTAAAACATACCTTTATTTTCAAAATTTGAGATTAAATGTCAAATTAATAAATGCTTTTTAGTATCTTAAAAGGATCTACTTATTGGCTTATAGATTGATCCTAAAACAGCTACCTTATTAGAAAGGGAAAAACAGGTTCTCTCCACAGAACTCTACAGAAGCATATTGGTAATTCGTGTGCTGAGCTGACAGGTAAGTTAACTCAGTGTCCTGATTAAAAGGACTAAAAGATTAAATTCATGTTTTAGATCCATCCTTACTTGTCATTTTTCCAGTTTAGACTAGCTTCTAGCCTTTTAACTTTATGGCAATAGTACATCAGAGACTGTATATTCAGACTTAGTAAAATTAGTCATTTAATAGAGTCATAATGATTTTTCACTCTTCTTCAGTGTGACCAGCCATTCTAACTCAATCTTAGACTGGTCTAATATTCAGTTCAATTATTAGAGATTCCTATATTCTAAATTACCTAGCAAAGTTAATTCAGAGCATATTCCCCAAAGTCACCAAAGGCTCACCTCGCCTTTACCTTATTTGTCCTAAACTTTTTGCAAACTGACATTAAAGGTCAGTCTGCAGCGGAACGCCACTGGCACCAGTTACTCTAATTCTTATGCATTGGTAAAATGGAAGGACGCCCTGACTAATAAATGGAAGGGTCCAGATCCAGTTCTAATCTGGGGAAGAGGCTCTGTTTGTGTTTTTTCACGAGATGAAGATGAAGCACGGTGGCTACCAGGAGAGATTAATTCGTCAGGTAAACACAGATTCTGTCTCTCCTCGTAAGTATCATTCTAAAGACTAAAATTCCTCTTGAGCTGGGAGTGGAAGCTCTCAAAAACACTGTTTCCTCTGAGCCAATTCCCCTACAAGAGGCCGGAGATTAACTTTAGCTTTACAATTTGCATCTAAATAAAAGTACCGTTGACTTCTCCAAACAGAAAATTTACATTGCTACACTCTCATTGTTTAGTATTCTTCCTTCTCTCAAGCAGGTCAATCTACATTCTCCGGTTCTCCGCCCCGCCCCTACGAGCAAACAGGGTGGTATTGCTAATCTCCCTTCCAGGGACATCCCAGCATGTGGCTTTTCAGTCTAAGATAAGATTTAGATTTACCAGGAGAGCTAGGGAAGTAGAAATTTCATATATATTTACAAAGATTAGTTCTTCATTTTGATAGATATAGGCTTAGTCCCTTAGCTGGCCTCTGGCTTTTCAACCCTTGCTGTTACTGCAAGGTGTCCTTAGTTCCTCAGGCTACTGGGAATAACAGAGATGAAGAGGAAAGACTTTCAGCTCCTAGTTTAACCAAAATTAATGGTGTTAATACTGACATAATTCTTATCTAGGCCTTGCTAATCTGAGGTTGACAAGTCTCATATAGAGACCCTCGCAATAACTCAGAATTGCGCTACTGATTCATAATCATATGAATATGGTATGGGTACCGCTTGGCGCAGGAGATTACTGCGGAGGGAAGGTCCAGTTTGACCGTTCTGAGTTCCCTGTGCAACCACACCTGATTTTGAAGGAGGTTGGTATCTGACTCCAGCTAAAAACCAAAAATACTTAAGGCTCTGCCTCCCCTCCCCAAAAGATACCAAGAGCCACAGATGTGAGTCGTTACAATGCTCACGGGAGGAATCAGGCTAATGTCCACCCAAGTCAAGGTTAAAGGCCCACTCATCTACGGATGAGAAAATCATTTGATCACCTCTGTTAAGCATTGCCTATTTAAACTTAATTAATAGGGGGGAGAGAGATTGGAGACCTTGCTGTCGTAAGGGCAAGCCCTTCACTGCCTCCCACCCAAATAATAAAAAAGCCAATTGGCCTTGTACTAGGAGCCAGCCAGTCTTAACCCCTTCTCCCTGGCCCCCTGCCTTTCACCCAAAATTGTGGATAATTATCAGTTCAGTGTTATTCTAAAATTGTTTAGTTAAACTCAGCAGGGTTCCAACGCCTACTTAAAAGGCAAACAGGTAGCTACCTATTCAGCACTAATTAGCATTATAAAGTCAGAGCCTACAGCCCAGTGCTGCTATTCAGTCAGTGCTTGTCGTCTCAGCCAGATACAGTTTTTTTCTTTAGCCCTAGGAACTCAGGCAGAACTATTGAACATAGATAATTTTTCTGCCACAGGCCACCCCCTTTTTTTTTTATTTTATTTTTGTTTTGTTATCTAATGGGGGGAAATGTGGCCTCCCTTCCCCCCAGCCTGGAACCTGCCTGCTCAAGGGTGGAGCTACCGGCTCATTCGTCCTGCCACGCCCACTGCTGGAACCTGCCTCTGCTGCCTGGAGTCACACACGTGTTCGTCCTGCTACTGGACCCTGAGGTTACTTGGTGGGAAATTGGGTTCCCTCCCCCTTCCTTTATAAACTGAGTGTCTGGAAATATTAAATTGAGTCTTTGATCAGGAATGTTGTCTTGACTCCATTGTTTCTTCCGCCCCGACTAGTTTCCTCTCTTTTCAGCCTGAACTGCCATTTTCAGTTGAACCGTTCGTGTTGTGGACCGCGGGCGGGCCGCAACAGGAGGAGGAGGAGGAGGAGGAGCAGGAGGAGGAGGAGGAGGAGGAGAAGAAGAAGAAGAAGAAGGAGAAGAAGAAGAAGAAGAAGAAGAAGAAGAAGAAGAAAAGAAGAAGAAGAAGAAGAAGAAGAAGAAGGAAGGAGGAGGAGGAGGAGGAGGAGGAGGGAGGAGGAGGAGGGAGGAGGAGGAGGAGGAGGAGGAGGAGGAGGAGGAGGAGGAGGAAGAGGAGGAGGAGGAGGAGAGGAGGAGAAGGAGGAGGAGGAGAAGAAGGAGGAGAAGAAG